>NC_133526.1:100753627-101062569 GCF_048544455.1 Silene latifolia | reverse complement strand
CGGTAGGAGTAGTGAAATTATCAATATTAATGCGGCAGTAGTGACAATAACAATAATTACGGCGGGAGTAGTGAAAGTAACAATGATTACGGGTAAGTAGTGAAATGTTATTACTATTGTTTTATTAATAAGAGTAAAATATTAATAGCGGGAGTAGTGAATTTGTCTCAAAATTTATTTCATCGTAATTTTAGGACAGTATATGTCGTAGAAAAATATATTAATGATAAATTTATGGGTTATGCAACTTTAAGTAATTTTATTTAATGAAAAAAAAATTTAATGGTAAATAGAGGTAGCCCGGGCGAAGCAGGGCACCAATACTAGTAATATATATAATAATAACTAAGAGAGTAAATGACATACACTCCCTAACAAAAATATTTAAATCAACTTAACTACTTTATATTATCTTCAACCAAAATTAAGCTCCGTCATCTACTGTTGCACTTGATCGTCAACCGGTTTAGAAAGAGAGCAATTAAGAAGAGGTGAAGATGACTGATTAAAAGTCAAATATTTAATGAGTTGGTGACAATAGATGAATTGGAGAGTATATGAAGGGATGAGGATGATGATGGATTAATGGATTAATGGATTAATGAGGGATTAATGAGAATGATCAGAGATTTTTGAGGAATGACTGATTTTTTGGTTTTCAATTTCTACTGTGTACAAATTCATATGCATATGGATGGATGATGGATCTAGAGAAGATGGAGTTAGCGAAGATGGAGTATATTTGTGGGGCTTTTAACGGTAGGGTTTTGCTTTTCATATTTTAATGGGTTGTAGGGGACTAGGGGTACATGTATTTTATTTGGGTCATATTTTAGTTTAGCAAAGATGGAGTATCATTTTAGTTAGTGAATTGTGTATATAATCCCCTTTTATGTACCATTTTTTACAAATAACCCCTTTTAAGTCCGTTCTTACATATAACCCCCTAAAATTTCACTTAATTCTAAAAATTACCCCCTAATATTAATTAGGGAAATAATAATTTTTATAAAACCCGATCTATATAAGATATTATGACTTAAATTTATGTAATATACCTAAACTACCCTTTCATAACACTCCCTACCCAACAAACACACCCCATTCATTCACTCATTTTAGTTAATCGACAAATCCCAAATCAAAACATAAACCCCCAAATCAATTCCAAAATCAATCAATTAAACCTAAATGTCGCCAGTCCTTCCCCACTGCGAATTGTTGCCGCTTCTTGTTGTGGGAAGTACACTCCTTTCACGACACTTTCCTCCAGTGCAACTGCGATTTAAGGGTTCTCGGGGGTGTTATAGCAAGGTTCAAGGGCTGTGAAAGGCGCACTTTGATCTCTCGGATTTGGGATTGAAAAAAAGACCTGAGTTTCCATCATCGCACTGACTTCATCCGAATTTGGCACCGCCTCCACATGATCTTCATCGAGCTCTTTATCCGAAAATGCCACTCCAATAAGGCGTATGATCGACCCTTTAAACTTCCGAGCCTCGATGATCTTTGAATTGAGGTCAAAGATTTTGGGCTCTGGAAGAATCTCTTTGGTATTGAGTGGCGAAATTTAGGTTTAATTGATTGATTTTGGGAATTGATTTGGGGGTTTATGTTTTAGGTTTATATTTTGATTTGGGATTTGTCGATAGCTATCGAGAATAATCTCTACAACATTTTGACTCATTACCGACCAACCCCAAGAATTAACATGAAAATCCTCAAATTCATTCAAGTGATCCATGGAGAAGCGACGGAGCAACGGTGCATCATTGAGCAACAATGGATACACAAATGCTTTGAACGCGGGTAGTAATGAATATGAAACATTAAAGCTAGAGAAATCAAGTATGAGGAGTTTAGTCCAAATATATTTCCATCTCCTACACAATATGCATGTTTTCGTTACATCTTTCATTTGCAGGAAAGACAGAATGAGTACTAGAAGTTCATTTGAGAGTGCACTTATCCTATCTACTTCGAATTCTTTTGACTTAACCATTGCAATGTTTGCAGCAGCTGACAGATTTTTGAATCAACAATAGTTCCTTCGACATTATCATTTGTTTACTGTTAATTAAAATAGATGGAGGGTGTTAGAATCGCATATCAGATGAGTTAATGAATGGGTGTGTTTGTTGGGCATGTACCGGACTATTGGGTAGTGTTATGGTAAGGTAAGGGTAGTTTAGGTATATTACATAAGTTTAAGTTGTAATATCGTATATGGATCGGGTTTTATAAAAATCGTAAGAGTAATTAACATTAGGGGGTAGTTTTTAGGATTAAGTGATTTTTAAGGGGATTATTTGTAAAAATTGACTTAAAGGGGGTTATTTGTAAAAATTGGTACATAAAAGAGGATTATATACAAAATTCACTTTTAGTTATATACTATTAGCCATCAGACTAGATCCGTTAAATGGGTCATGGACTCACGGGGGAGGTTAAAATATGAGTATAGATCAGGTTATATAGGTTGGATGTGTGGTTTTGTTAAAATTATCATACTCCCTTCCACCCAAACCAAAATTAACATAGGAAGTTTGAAAATTTTTAAGAAAATAAGGAAAACGTAAGGATAAAGAGAAAAAAAATTAGAGGAGCATGTAATCGTAGATTTAATTGTGAGTTGATAGGTAGGCCATGTAATATATTTTTGTGTAAATATGAAATGGGTATAAGGTCACCTTGGTCTGGGTCATCTCATTATAAACGAGAGATATCCGACTATAGTTATAGATAGTCAAATATATGTTATAGATGAGTCAAATATCTACCCATTTTAAGCATAAGACAAGCAACAAGTTGCATGGTGGGACACAAAAATGTCACCACTTTAAGTATATGTGACCCGTCTTTCACTTTAGACGGATATATCCGTCTATAGTGACACTAATTGATTTTTCTAGTAGGCCCGTCATGTACTATCTCTTACATTAATTGCAAATTACATATATGATTTAAATTAAGATATTAAATATGACTTAAGACTAATTAAAATATTAAATATCTTCGTGCAATTGAAACCGGATTATGAATAATATTTTAAGTATTTTCACATTTTACATACACTTATCTTAAACTCGTCAAGTCAAGCGTGTTAGGTCGAGTTCAATTTTGACCCTAAACTAACAGCTCATTTCAAGTATGAATTAATCAGGTCCCGGGTTATTAATTACGTTTTTTTATCCTAAAAAAATGGATTGGGTAGTCAAATTTACGTGTCAAGTCAAATATTGACAAGTCTACATATACGGTATTGAGTACGTCTTATTTGATAATGCAGTACACATTAATAACAGAAATGAAAAAATATTCACAAAATATAAAATATATAATGACATTAATAATTAATACTTAGACTTTGACGATAAAACTAATAACCTGGAAGTTTTACTCGAGGGTGATACCATCAATTCATGGACTATACAACCAGATGTATATGTTGTACGGTGTAGAACATGAGCTTTGTGTCAAAGTATCCGAGCTTTATATTAAAGAATATGAGCTTTATTAGAAAGTATTGAGTTCATTCATTTACACATTAAAAACATGAAATTTAAATTAGCTCAGAAAAAATACACGTAAGCTCGAATTCTTATACTTGGTTGTACCATGCTTATGGTACAACTGGATGTATAATCCTATTTGTGTGATACCATTCAAGCAATCGGTTGAACAAATGGAGTATATTTAGTTTACATTGTAAAGTTAGGAGAATAATTTTATTTTATTTGCAAAAATCACTATATCTTTATTAGGAAAGTTATGTATATACCTTAAATTGATAATGAAATTTATAATTGAAAACTAAAATCTCATACTTTTCCAAATGGTATATGACTTGATATAAAATTTATCAACAAGTAATCATTTATGGTACACTTTTGCAAAACATTTTACATACATTATATAAAACACGACATTGGTTCACAAGTTTGAAAAATAGTAATTTTACAAAAATTATTTTTAAAAGTAGTTTTAAAAATAATGTACAAACACTTTTGTAAAACATTATTATTATTAACTTTTTATAAAAAAAAGTTGTCATTTGGTTTTAAAAAGTAGTCATTTCTTCGTCATAATCTTAGTCATTTCTTGCGAATGCGGTCGACCGTAGAGAAACCGAACCATCATCTGCTTGGAGTCGTATTTTCGTGTCTTCGTCGGTTTTACAATCAGATGGGTAAACTATAGGTAATTTCCAATATATTATGACCATTTGCAAGTGGTACGGGTATCCAGATTTGTTCATTACATTTACATGTAATCCAAAATGGCCAGAATAATGAGATTTGTCTCTAATGATGGGGAAGTTGAATTAGAGTTGCTGGAGATCCGAATGATGGGGAAGTTGAATTAGAGTTGCCAAATGACATTTTGATTCAGCACACTGGAGATCCTATCGCTTCGATTGTAGATGCCATTTGCCCATCCCTCGAGAATCAACTATCGAATCCCGAGTATCTTCAGGAGAGGACCATCCTTGCACCTATACATGAGATCGTTGATTTGGTTAATGACTACGCATTATCTCGAATAGATGGAACAGAGAAAATTTACTTCAGCTCAGACGAGGTTAGTAAAGATGAGAGTAATATTAGGGTCCGTGATTTGTACTCCACAGAATTTCATAACTCTATTAAGTGCTCGGGGCTTCCAAATCACAAATTAAAGCTGAAGGTTGGTGCTATAGTTATGCTTCTTCGACACATTGACCAATCTCGCGGATTGTGCAATGGCACTCGACTGATAGTGACAGATTTGGGATCACTTTGATTAGAGCAACAGTTTTATTGGGTAGTCATAAGGGCGATAAAGTGCATATTGCCCGTATTACACTTACTCCATCTGATTCCAGTAAGCTCTCGGTACAGTTTGACAGAAGACAATTCCCTGTTGCGGTGTGTTTTGCAATGACAATAAATAAGAGCCAAGGACAGTCACTAGCACATGTTGGGCTTTATCTTCCAAGATCGGTGTTTACGCACGGTCATCTCTATGTCGCTATTTCAAGAGTCACAAGCAAAAAGGGATTGGAGATTCTGATTTGCGATAATGATAAACGCGTGTTCAATAGAACAAATAACGTAGTGTATAAAGAAATTTTTGAGAAGCTTAGTTCAATTAACTTATGATTGTATCCCATAACATCTTTTTGTTGTACTTATTTCTTTCCAGTTTGTCTACTTTTGTTAACTCTTCCAATTTTCGAGAATTTATTTTTGTATGTTCAGAATTCCCAAATTGATATTATCATGAAAGAGCACTCCCTATTAACAACACTACTTAAACAACCCTAAAATACAACCCCGTGCAATTATTGCACGGGTATAAAACTAGTATAGATTGGAACAATAACTAGATATATCGTTTAACATTCATTTCACAATTTTTCAAAAAAGAATTATTTAAACAAATTAAAAATAATCCCGTAAATTTTCACGGGTGTTAAGCTAGTTGATATTCTTCCTATTAAAAGTTAGATTAATCATGTAAACATAATCATCCATCCTATAGTAAACCTGGCAACTTTATTGGTGGTTTGCTTTGACAACAATGTTGTTAACAGCCTAACACAAGGTTCGGCGTGCATCCGACTCCCCTAAGCCCGCAATTTGCGATTTGCAGGAACCCCTGAGGAACTGGTAATATTGCTGTTAATAAGCCACCAAATCGTGATTACTAAAAGTTGAGAGTAGAGAGGCAATACAAAATGGGGATTGAATTCAATAAATTCGTTGGGCAATTCAAGTTGGCAATGCTACTTCTCCTTCTTTTCACCATTTCTGTTGCCTCTTCAAATCAAAATCAGGTATTTCTTCTCCATCTTCTTCTTATTTTGCTGTCACCCTTTTCAGGATTGGTAATGTTCTTGCATTTAAGGGTATTTTTCGGATTTTAAATTGGGCTGTAGGCCTTGTAGGAGACATATATTATATCTGGGACATGATTTCTGGGTTAAGTTTCTACAAATGTTAATGCTGGTAAAACTTTTAATTTTTATGATAAATCTCATTTGAGACCGTCTTTAAGTTTCAGACAGCCTCCTTTCAGGCTATTTCGTTCCTTTAATGCCAGTTATAGTGATTCTGTTGTAAGTTTTAGACCGTCTAGCAAGAGTAACTCTATTGTTTGAGACTTCTGTAGTGATCGGGTGATTTTCTGCGTGGGTTTTGTATTGCTTGCAAAAGTTAGTATGTAGTAATTATCATACCTTGTACGCTGTACATCATCCTACATGATAATTTGTGTAGTATGTAAGATTGACAGTTTGACACTAACCTCCATTTCACTTTGTTTTTTCTATTTTGAAAAATATGAGCGGAATTTTGAAAAATGGAAAGAATAGGACGGAGTATATAAAAACATGAAACTAATTTTTTAGCTGAGACCCTAAAGCTTGCCCAATAATGTTAAAGCACACCGGCTTCATGGCTGGAACATTCTCAACTAAGATGCTTCCTTATGGACGCGGCTGTTGGTGCTGTTAGAATGGTGTTTGTTTTGGGCCGGATGAGGGGGATTGGATGGGTGACTGAAATGCGGTTTTATAATCATTGCAGCTGCCACTACCATGTTAGTGTATGTTTGTATGTTACTCTAGCTCTTTATAGTTCATATTATCCCGCATACTATATTGGACACTCAACACTCAGAACATCAGACATGTGTACGAGACTTGGTGACTTCTTTTTAATCCAAAAGAATGGTAGATTTTTGCTAAAATAGCTGAATAGTCGAATATGGCACATGGATACATATCTATGTTGGATACTTCTAAACGAGTATGACTGAAATAAATAGTTGGCGTGCGTCCTATGTGATGATTTGCGCTGAGAAAGTAAAAACGTGAGATGCGAGAGAGGCTTTTTTTTTTTTTTGCCGACTACTAATTTGTTCTACCCTCAAAAGATGTGGAGTAAGCTGTTGCTAATGCGATATGTCTCCCTTCCCTCTCTTACAAGCCTAATTAAGATCATTCCAGCGTAGGTAAGATTTGGAATCACATTGGTGCGGACCCCTTTCCTCTTCCCTTCACATTTTGTATCCAAACTAAGGGTTAAAGGGTGAAAAGAAAGTTGTATAAATATGTATTCTCTTTTCATCTTGCGAAATATTACTTCCATCCTATATATAATCATATAGTAGTGGCTGAGTACATAACAATATAACATTATCTACTTAAGTTCGTGAAAATTAAAACCCCTACATACTTCACGCAGTGATGTCTAAGAAAGATAACCGATACCATGTCAATAGTTGCTTCCTTGAACACCTCTTTTTACCGATTTAGGACCCGTAAGTATTACACTTTGATATGTACTAATCTACTGCAGGGGTTCATTTCTGTAGGAACTTCTGGGTTAAGCTTACTTTCACTTGCATATATTTCAGCTTTTCTCTCATTTTTCCAGGAACAAGACTGTAGCGTTAACTCTAACATACACGCCATTAGTTCACTACCTTGTTTTGAGAGATATGCTATGGAACCATGTTTTAGACAGCATGGCAATGTCATTGATTTGAGTGTGCAAGACTATATTAAACATAAGGTTGCTTCCAATTTAGACACAACTGCTTCTAGGCTACTGGTTTTGGAGCGGCACTTGATTGGTGAGGGTTCTCATCGCCACTTATCTTCATCAATAAGATTCAGTGTAGTACCACAAAAATTGTCAGCTGACTTCTCAGCACAGATGTGCGAAGTCATGATCATTGAAAGTCTGCCCTCTGGAGTGTTTGCAGATCCTTTTCAGCTTGATCATATCCTTCAACGTGGAGGTGTGTACTCTGTTTTTCTTTTGAAGCCAAGTACATTTTTCGCATCACAACAACAGCAACATGATGTTTTACGGACTCCCTCAAATGGTATGGGTAAAGGAGGTTGGATGTACACACCAGTTATTCCTATGGCCTATGGGGGTTACTACATCCGTAATCAGGTTCTAAATATCAGACGCGAGTACGCGACAATGATTTGCGAGTGACTTATCAAGGTTTTGGGGGTTACTGTGGTGATCTCATTTTACCACGTTTTGAGGCGATATTGACCACAATTAGCGAGATTTGGCGTCGACAATCGATTCCACAGCTGGATTGAGACCAAGCGCAACCAGTTTATTAGTTATTTTGGTTTATTTCACCATAATTCATAATCAAAGTATAACTCCATTGGGAATGGAAACTCAAAGAACATATTTTGTAATGTGATTCGTAATCGTATAATGAATCACATATTATATTCCAAATTCTTGACTCTGCAAAAGTCTTGGTTGCAGTATTCAAGGATGCTTCTGTTTTTGGAGATGTAAATCTGGAGTTGCCTTCATCTCTTTCCAACCGGTCTATTGTTGAAATTCACTTGGATGCAGCTCTTAATATTTCTGCAGAGAAGGATATTGTCAAGCAGTTCACAGTACAGATCCCATTGCATGCACGGTATCCTGTGAGTACTATTTTAATATCTCTTATAGTTTGTGGTTTCCCCCCCCCCCCCCATTTTGGCAACAATATGAATCTTGATTTGGTGAACACCACTATAGTTCACTTGTCATGCGTGTCGTACTACGAATTGTTCTTTGGCTTAGGTATAGATTCTTGGCAAATTGGCTCACTAAACTCTCTATGCTTCATGTATCATAAAGTAGTAGAGTGTCAACACATTTTGTGACAATTTTCATTTTGAGTCATTCGAAAATAGCCTTTGTCTAAAAGTACTTGGGTAGGACTACGTTCATATGCCCCCTTTTACCTCACCAAAAGGTGAAAACCTTTAAGACATTGAGGTAATGTTGTTAATTGTATTATCTTGGCCTAAACATGTATTAAAGGTACTGGACATTACCTTTCTATTAAAGAATTTCTCGTGAAAATTGTATACAGTAGCTTCGTTTTTAGGTAACCCACTAACCTGGTATAAACTATTTACAACATTAAAGGCTGCATATGAGACGTCGGGCTTATATTGTTGTTGTTATTGTTGTTGAATATAGGGCATGCCCGCATGACCGCATCCACATATGTTGCTTCCTCCTCATTTTTTTTTTTTTCTCTAACCCATCCAAAAAAACTCTCCTTATTTGTTTGTTGGGGTTCTATTTTATTTATACACTTAAAACCAAATACTACGGTTATTTATGAAATTGATAATCGTGTTTTTGTTGCAGCCTCTGGGGGAAGGTGGATATTCAACTATCAGATTTAGTGTTCCAGACTTGTTTTTACGCTGCAAGATACATGAAGACTCACCCACCCAAACCTGCTTGATAACACCTATAGCTGGCAATGATGGTCTAAAAGTTAATGATGTCCGTTGGAGCATACCAGCAGGAATGGAGGCCCATTCAAGACTGGTCTCTGCTGTTACGTTTACTGCTGTACTATTCTCACTAATTATGATCATCGCTGCCTCTTTCAAGTACGCTTATGGAGTCTGATGTCAGGTTGAAGCAATCTAGATAGTTCAATGAACTTCTATTACTTATCCACTGGCAATCAGCAGATGCGGTCATGTTCCATAAAATGCTTTCAGATGACACTCGTATTCTGGGATTACGTTCAAAGAGCTCAAAGGGAAGGTTTGCTTATTCCTCACTCTCTTGGATGTTCCATTTCAATTGATCCTCCTGTTTTTTGAATGTTTATCATTGTTGTGCCAAATACGTCGAGATTATAGGTATTTAATGTGAGACTTTAATATTGTGTGTAAAGTGAATTGTATTATCATTATGAAAAGAGGTACATATTTATAGATATACAAGGTAGATGGCAGCTAGAATATTTACTCTAATTACAATGATATGAAAATATACACTCCCTATTTTTACAATATAGACACAATCATTTTCCCTTGATTGTAGGTGAGGATTGATATGAGGATCGCTGCTGATTTGCGTGATTGTCAATATTGATGATATTTGCCTTATTTGAATCAATATGGTTAATATTTAATAGACCCCCTTTAAGTCTTGCTAAACAGCTAAAGGGTCAACCGTAGAGCGCTTGTGTGTTGCCTTTCTAGCCAAATGGGGAGTTTATCAGGGGTGGTAGCTTCCTTTTGAGACTGAGGCTTTCTATTCATCCTTGTTCCTTGACGTTGTGCCTTGTGTCCTTTAACCTTAACAAAACCCAATACTTAGCTCGTTCATATGGAATTAGCAAGGACTTGTGAATTTACAAAATTTCATTGGGTTAGATTTCTTGAACTTAGGGGATTAATCTAGACATGATTCTCTCAACCGGGTCTCATGAAAATTCACAAAATGAACTTGCAACCTATTCCCACAGTACTTGTGTTACAATCACTAGACTAAGAGTGTAAAACCTTTTCTTTATGTCAGACTCAGACATGTGAATTTTCTATGGCATAGGATTATGCTGGTGAACTAAGTTGGATTGATCTAGACATAAGAAATGAGTCTCTCGAGCAGTTCTCTTGAGACAAAGTTGTTAACCTGACGCAAACGATAAATCATAACAATGAGTAAATGGGATATGCGAAAGTGTGATGGACATGGCAGCAAGGACTTCGGGGACAAAGAGTCTCTCATAAGCTGCATCTAGTACTCCTTGTCTCGATACCGATGTCACTTGCATACTTATCTGTAAAGAATGTAGAACCTCCATTAATGGTGATGATGAGTGAGCTTGAGTATAAGGGAGTTTGTTATAGAGAGAAGAGTAGACAGTTATAGAAAGAGAGTTATTGAATTGATAATGAATTCTGTTACATGAGCTACTATATATAGTTGTAGACTCAACTAACTTCTATTACAAACATAGTCAATATTAACTTCCTTATACTTTCACATCCCCTCCTCAAGCTTGGCTCAAGTCATTACATCTGAGTCCAAGCTTGGAAGTGAGAAATTTATGTTGTTGAGCTCCTAATGCCTTGGTCATCAAATCTGCTAGTTGTAATCCTGTTCTGACATGATGAGTAGACAGGAAACCTTCTTGTATTTTGTCACGTACATAATGACAGTCTATGTCTAGATGCTTGGTACGTTCGTGAAAGACTGGGTTGTGAGCTATATGTTGTGCTGCCTGGTTATCACAATGCAATGGAATGGGTTTTGGCACCTGAACTTGCAAATCTGTTAACAACTGAGCAATCCAAACCATCTCTGATGTTGTAAATGACATTGAACGGTATTCTGCCTCTGCTGAGCTTTTGCTCACTGTTTTTTGCTTCTTGGTCTTCCAAGAAACCAAGAAATCCCCTATGAAAATGCAGTAGCCACTTAGTGATCTTCCTGAAAAAACGCACTGTCCCCAGTCTGAGTAACTATAGGCAGTGACATTCAGGTCTGTATTAGCAGGGTAATAGCCTGTGTTGACCGTCCTCTTCAAATACCTAACAACATGTAAAGCAGCTTTCATGTGTGGTACTCTGGGATGTTGAAGAAACTGACTGAGATGTTGTGTAGAGTAGGAAATATCTGGTCTTGTCATGTTCAGGTATAGCAGTCTCCTAATTAAGCGTCTGTATTGCTCAGGATTATCAAGCAATTCTCCTGTATCAGTTGACAATTTCAGCCCTCTAGGCATTGGGAAATCTGCAGGCAAGCAATCTTCCATATGCATATCCTTCAATATATCTAGTGTGAACTTCCTTTGATTTACTAGCAAACCAGAATCATTCCTTGCAATTTCTAGTCCTAGGAAATATCTCATATTTCCTAAGTCTTTTATGGTGAAAGTTGTGTGCAAGTCCTTCTTAAGTTGCTCTATCTCATGTACTGATTCCCCTGTCAGTAGTACATCATCCACGTAGACTAATGCTACTGTAAATTTCTGTGTAAGAGAATTATACCTTGTAAACAAGGAGTAATCTTGCTTGGACTGCACAAAATGATGCTGCAATAAAAACTTAGTTAATTCAATGTTCCACTGCCTGCTTGCCTGTTTCAAACCATACAAAAACCTCTTGAGCTTGCACACTTGCCCTTGGCCTGCTTTATCATACCCTTCTGGTGGAGTCATATACATTTCTTCAGTAATAAAACCATGTAGAAAAGCATTATTAATGTCTAATTGAAATAAGGGCCAATTCTTAGCAGCTGCAATAGCAAGTAGAATCCTGACTGTTGCAAACTTAGCAACAGGTGAAAAAGTGTGAGTATAATCTTTATACTTAACTTGATTATAACCCTTAGCAACTAAACGTGCCTTAAACCTTTCCACTGTTCTATCAGCTTTATGCTTAATTTTGTATACCCATCTGCAGCCAATAGGCTTATGTCCTTTAGGTAAATCTATTAACTCCCATGTTTTATTTTCTTCCAAGGCTTGTAACTCTTTGTTCATTGCATCAACCTATCTAAGATCAGCTGATGCTTGGGCAAAAGTGGCTGGTTCAGTTTCCTTGATGACATTAGCAAGTGACTGTATATAATCTTCAGAAAAATTAACTAGGTCTTCAAATACAGCAGTGCACACAACATTAGACTTGTGAAGGTTCTGCTGTGGCAATCCTGAATGCACGGGCAAATGAAACCCTCTGAGCCTAGAAGACAACTGCCTTGGTCTATCATATTGCCTGACAGTACCCTATATATTCTGAGATCTTCTGGTTGTAGTAGGGACAGTTACAACCACTTCCTGATGTGAACTGGGATTAACAACAATTGTTGGGCCAGCATCATTAGTAACAGAATTTCTTACTTCTGCAGCCATGTCTGTACCTGTAGAAGTACCAGAAATATGATGCTCTTGATTGTTGAGAGAAAAAGTCTGAGTTATAACTTGATCATTGTTGGTAACTTGATCATTGTTAGGCTTAGTTAAGATATTTAACAAGCCTGCTTCATCATGAAATATGTCCACTAGAGATCCTTCTTCAGTGTTCTTGGAGGACTGTTGCTTAAATGGGAAAATATCTTCCTGAAATATGACATCTCGAGCCACAAAGGTGGTGTGTTGATCCATATCATAGAGTTTATATCCTTTCTGTCCATAAGGGTAACCAATGAACACACACTTCCTTCCCTTAGCAGCAAATTTATCTTTCCCAAAGTGTGACCTTGCAGCTGGTGCATAACACAAGCAGCCAAATACTTTCAACTCATCATAAACTGGTTGTTTTCCAAATAAAATTTCAAATGGTGTTTTCCATCCCAAAATAGCTGTTGGCATCTTGTTAATAAGTTAAGTAGCTGTAAGAACACTATCTCCCCAGAATTTAATAGGCAAATTAGCATGTATTCTTAATGCTCTTGCAGTTTCAATCAAATGCCTGTACTTCCTTTCAACTCTCCCATTTTGTTGGGGTCTACCAACAATACTTCTTTGATGTAGAATACCTCTCTGCTGAAAAATAGAAGAGCACTGTTCCTGAAAGAATTCAGTGTCATTGTCACTCCTAAACTGCTTAACTTTGCAGTTGAATTGTGTCTCAACATATGTGAGAAAAGTCTGCAATAAATTTGGCACTTGGAATTTATTTTTGGAACAAATAAACCCAAGTAACCCTAGAATGATCATCTAAGATAGCGAGGAAATATTTTGCCCCAGACATAGATGCAGTCCTATAAGGACCCCAAAGATCCAAATGAACTAACTCAAATAACTGTTGAGCATAAGAAAGACTCCTTTGAAAAGGAAGAATATGTAACTTGGATAACATACATGTCTCACAAGAGAACTTTTGATTAGCAGGAACATTTATTACATGCCTTAATTTGTCAAAAGAGCTATGTCCCAATCTAGAATGCAATAATTCCAAATTACAACTCTTATTACAAGCATTAGAAGCTAACAATTGTAAACAATCTGGTGAAGAAGCATGCTGCTCTCCAGATGTTGACAACTGAGAGGCTTGCCCTTTATTCTTCATCATGGGATCAAACCAATACAATCCTCCTTTCTTTTCTGCTAACTCCAGAGGAACCTTACTGGAAAGGACCTGGAAAGCACAATACTTAGAAGTAAATAACACTATCATAGGTGTATGTTGTATCAACTTACTGACTGAGAGTAAGTTTTGCTTGAAATCAGGAACAACAAGAACGTTATTTAGGTGAATATTAGGAGTTAAAATAATGTCTCCAACTTTGTGTACTAATTTAATAGTACCATCTAGTAACCCAATCATGATTGGCTTAGATAATAACCTGCATCAGTGCTTCATTTGAAGTCATATGGTCAGAGGCACCTGTGTCCACTATTCAGGACAACTGACCATATGTATTAGCAACTGTAAAAGCTTGAGAATACAAGTCTGTACCTGCAAAATTTGCAAAATTGACAGATGAAGATGCACCAGCAGGATTAGACTTGTCAGAGAGTGCCTTATAGACTTGCTGCATCACATTCTGAACAATGCCATTCACCACAGACTGATCCACTCCTGGAACCTGTGAACTAGAACCTGCCACATTAGCATCTGTGAATTCCAGAGGATTATCAGCAGGATTCAAAGAATCAACATTATTAGCTCTTCTCTGATAGACATTAGATCTATTGCCACTGTTGTTATGCCTGCCCCTGCCTCTGGAATAGCCTGTATTATTTGCTCTAGTTCTGAGAAAACAAGTAGCAGCCAAATGTCCTCTTTTGCCACAAAGATCACAAATCTTGAAATAATTGCAGTCCTCCAAATTGTGACCACCTTTCTTACAATGAGTGTAATACTTCTGAGGTTTATCTCCTGCAGCATCAGTCTTTTGTCTCTTCCAATCACCTTGAGAAACATCAGTAGTCCTAGCTGACACATAAGCATTAGCCTGAGGTTTAACAACAGCAGTTTCTGAGATTTGCCGCTGTCTCTCAATCTTCTGCAAGAGACCTAGTGCTTTATTCAATGGAGGTAAAGGATCCATTGATAGCACAGTAGTTCTGACAGGCTCAAAAGCACTGTTCAACCCCATCAGAAGCTGAATTAACTTGGAAGTAGTCTCTCTATCCCAGATTCTCTTCAACAATTGACATGTACAAGCATCCAAAGCTCCACATGAACAGAACGGCACAGGGTCTAAAGAATCAAGATCTTCCCAAGCATGCTTCAGCTTACTATAATACTCAATCAAAGCAGTATTATCCTGTGTAATTTGTCCTAAATCTTTCTTAAGCTGATAAATTTCTAAAGCATTTGTCTGACCATATCGTTCTACCATCTCAGACCACAATTCTCTAGAATTGGCTGCATACTGAACAGTTTCACCAATGTGTGACTCCATGGAATTAATAATCCACTTCTTAACCAACAAATCGCAGCGAACATAGTGATTATACTTTTTATCTTTCTTATCAAGCCTAAAAGATCCATCGATAAAGCCGTCTTTATTTTTAGCAACTAAAGCCTGATAAATTTCTCTTTTCCACTGCAGAAAATGATGTCCATTAAACTTAGTATCAACTAACTTCAGCGTAGGCTGATCAGTTGTTGAATTGTTGAAATATACAGAGGATCATAAAAAATCTCATAAGCAGCAGGAGTAGTAGAAGAAGCAACATCATCCGGCATTGTTACGAATTAGAAAGAAAACGCGGACAAACAGCAGAAGAAATCACGACTAAAACGAAGAATTTGAAGAAAGAATCAGAGAAATCACACCAAAAATGAAGAATCTAGACGTGAATAAGATGCGGAAGCGATAAGGAATGAGAGAAATCCCAAAATCTTGAACCTCTAGCGACGGATACCATGTAAAGAATGTAGAACCTCCCTTAATGGTGATGATGAGTGAGCTTGAGTATAAGGGAATTTATTATAGAGAGAGGAGTAGACGGTTATAGAGAGAGGAAGAGTTATTGAATTGATAATGAATTCTGTTACATGAGCTACTATATATAGTTGTAGACTCAACTAACTTCTATTACAAACATAGTCAATATTGACTTCCTTATACTTTCACATTATCCTCAGGGCAAAAAGGTGGATAGTGGCCTGAATGCCTGATGCTCTATGTTTTGCCTTTCCTCATATAGTGAAATTGGGCCATCAAGTGTTGAATTTTACTTGGGCATGTTCAACTTAGAAGGCTATTTTAATTATTGTAAATGCCGTCGTTGACGACATTATTCAAAATGAGAATTCCAACTTCCTGGAATATGGGTGGATTTGAATGGAACATTTATTTTAACCATGTTAATCTAAGGAGTGTGATTCATATTTATTTTCGAATAAAAGAATGATACAGATAAATTGAGAATTGTTATTCTTAGTTCTTACTACAAGAAGAGACTGACCAAAATTAATTGGGTTTTTACAAGCTGTAAATGAGCTACACCCCGCAAGCCGACATCTACATCGACACAACAAAAAACATTGCTACCTTACACTTTACTTGGGCATCCATCTTCACTCAAATAGCAATTTACACCAGGAAAGATTTTGGACCCCCAATTGAAGAACATATGGTTATTCTTTCTCCCTGGGACTCTGGGAGTGTAGTGTCTAGTGTCCAAACAATAATTGATGAAAATCAAAATTTAAAATCACTCCATTTTCACCATCTTTGATCTTTGGAGTCGAAATCTCCTCCAAAAACCTCTTCGATCATACTGCATGTCGGTAAGAAATCTACCTTACTTTTAGAGCAGTTCATATACCCATCCCATGCTTTAGCATCGGTTGAGTCTAAAATATAGTCATGCCAACCAGCATTTTGAGCTGGAGCTCCTTATAAAGACTAAAGAGGCCCCGGAATCAGACGATGTGCATGATCCATCTTGAACATCATTTTCACCTTCATTATCGGACTTCTTTCCTGAGAATTGGGTACCAGAATCAGCATCAAAATTGTGGATATGCCCCTCGCCGGTACCCTCGTCAATTTCAAGGTTGATTATATGATGTTTCCGGTTCTCTCGTGATTCATCAACTATTTCTAGTTCAATAAAGTTAACACTAAGCGGATTTTTAACTTAAGAGAGTAACATTTGTATTGATCTTCTAAGGAACTTTGTGTCTGACATTATTCTAGTGCATAAACAGGCCTTACAAAAAATGAACTATTTTTTTGACACATGAATAGCACAATACAAAATGGAGAAGGGATTTAAACTGTGTTTCATCAACTTCAGTCTTAACTACTAGCTTACGATCTCTTAGATACATATTTATTTATAATTCACATAGTCATAGTCATTTTCTTGTTTAATCTTCAGGTAATAAACCATGACATTATTGATGAATACTGTCATTTTCTCCCATTTATTGTTCGCAGATGATTCTCTCTTTTTTATCCGTGGTGACTCTGGGGACTTGGATTTTCTTATGAACATTATTGATGAATATTGTCTTGCTTCTGGGCAATGTCTTAACAAAGATAAGTCATCTATTCTCTTCAGTCCAAACTACTCCCTCATGACGGCCAAGAAATGCTTGTCAGAGTACAAATTTGCTTCTAGGCACGATCTTGGAAACTATCTTGAACTACCAACGAGTATTGGGTCATCTAAGAGGGATCTGTTTATATTTCTTGTTGACAAATCAAAGCGAAGGCTATCCTCGTAGAACAACATTTTTCTCTTTGCGGCTGGCAAATTGACTCTTATTATCCGTTCTATTCTTTCTTCACTATCTCTTTTCTCTTTATCGGTATTTCGCATACCGGTAAGTGTAACATCAAGGCTCCAGTCTCTGATGGTGCATTTTTGGTGGAGTGGAACTAGAACTAAGAAGTCTATTCATTGGTGTAGTAAAGATTTCCTTAGTAAGCTGGTTGGAGAAGGGGTCTTGGATTTCGCAATATTGGTTGTTTTAACCAAGCGCTCCTTGCCAAGTCTGCTTGGAGAATTTTAAGTGTTCCAGGGAGTCTTATTAGTAAAGTTATTGGTCCCAAACTTGGTCATCAAGAGGATACCCTTTTCCAGAAACGTTGGAAGGCTCCCCATGCGTCATCATAGGCCCTTAAAAGCCTTGTTTGGAGCTCTGATCTTATCTACAACAACATTGCTTGGACTATTGGCTCTTCCTCTCGTCTCAATGATGGAAGGATAAATGGATTGAGGGCAATAGTCTTTAGGATCTTTGCGGGGATATTATTGATGCTCCCACTGATACTACGCTCCTGGTCGGTGAGCTTCATGATAGCCATAGGAGATGGGATCTCTCCTCTCTTGGTTTTGATGCAGGAGAGGAAGTTACTAAGAAAATCCGCGAAGCTTATATTCCGTGCCAACCTACGGATGACTCATTCTATTGGAAATTCTCTAAACATGGTGTTTTCACTGTCAAGTCGGGATATCATGTTGCTGTTAAGCCGGGATATCATGTTGTTGCTACGGCCCTATCTAATGGATCTACCTCGGTAGCTGACTACTCTAGAATGTCTCCACCCATTGTTGCCTTTTATAAATCAGAGCTTTGGAAGTTGCCTATTTCTTATAAACTAAGGGTGTTTTTAGGGTATCGTATCCACAGAGAGGCCGCCACTATCTACTTGTCATTCAGTCTGTCTAAGGTCACAAGATGGGGGTTTGAGTTGAATAAACTAAACTAATAAAAGCAAGGGATGAAAAAGGAGATTAAACAGATAGAGAGAAATATACCAGGATGTCGGTTCACCATGATATTACACAATTCAGCTAAAGATGTGGTCAGTCATTCTGATGTGAGAAGGGTAAAGGAAAGGTCCTTTCGGTACTTTCGGTCCGCTATCCGCCCTAAAATACAGGAAAGGTCCTTTCGGTCCACTATCCGCCCTAAAATACGACTAGCTTAGCTTTCACCCTCACTAGTGTAGTCTATTTCTCATAACAAGTCTATTCATTCAAATATTTCGATCTAGGTCTGAACTTAACCAGATTAACTAATTCAGTTCCATGCATTCAACCAAACGATTATATTATTTATATTGTTAATGAAACAATTCTCACATTAGATCTCCTAAACCAACTATCGCATCATCGCTATACTACCATAGCTCCCCTAATCCTAGCATTAAGGTATTAGCTATGCATAATAGTAAATAAAACAAGAACGAGAAATAAGGCAAGAACAAGCATGATGAAAAAATGAACAAAAGAGAACTAATATAAAAGAGAGAAGAAAGGTTACAAAGAATTCGATCTGGAAAAGAGGAAGTAACGTCTGATTAATACTCCCAGAAAAGATCCCCCTAGAGCCTAATTATGACTCTCCTTATATATGAGAGATATTTATTTGACCTAAGATATTAAAACACGAATTAAAATCACGCATCTAAACAACAAAACACTCGATCGAACACTTTGGAACCGTTCGATCGAGGAACTCCAGTAAGAAACTTCTCGATCGAGTGAAATGCTTACTCGATCGAGTAACTCCAGGATAACACCTTTCGATCGATGATGAAAACAATTCGATCGAGTCTTCTCATCCTCCATAAGTGTTCGATCGAACAGATCAGCTAACAGAAGCCTTCGATCGATGACTCCACTACTGAAATCAGCTATGACTCGTTGATTTGACCTCCGAAACCACTTCACGCGTCCCAAGGCAACAACGTTTCCGCTCCAAATCCACTTATCTTCTAAATGCAAGCTAAAAGGACAGTTCCAGACTCAATTTTGCTACTTTCAGGTCCATTCCTGCAAATAAGGCAAAACAAACCAAAGTAGAATGTTCGGGGCATTTCATAGCATAGAACTACGAGAACCGCATAGAAATACGTGCAATAAGAGACTTAAAAAGATTATTTAAAATGCACGTATCAAATCTCCCCAAACCGAACCTTTACTCGTCCTCGAGTAAACTAAATGCAAACTAATGGAATGGAAAGAAAGCTCAGAGCTAGCTACAAATGCCCACTTAAACCAATTTAATGCAAGCAAACTAATACTTATAGCGAAACAGTCAAATGCAAACGAGTTATAGGATGTTTATAATAAAGCTGAACCGTCGACCTTGTAGGACCTTTAATGATGGACTCTCACGGGTCACTCTTCTCTCATGAAGCAAAGGGTAAGTAATTAAATGTAAGAAAAAAAGAAAAATAGTCACTCACCTAAACTACGACCCACATAAGCATTCATGCAGCTAATATGACAGACAATTCTAGCTACCGTACATACATTCCAACCAAACAAGGTCCTGTCACAGCCGAGAGCTTACAAAAATATGGTAAAGTGAGGTAATGGGTAAGAAAAGGCAAAACATTTTTAGGAATGTGAGGTAATGAGCCAAGCTAGCTACCTAAACAGAACCAAACGAACCATATCCGATTCTTAATCCATCAAAATTAAGCATAGTGCCCTTAATTGGCACAACAACTCGCTCAACCAAGAACATACTCCTCATAAGATCAAAATAAAACGTAGGAGCGAAAATCGTCAACAATCAAACTTTTTCATTTTTTTTTCTTTTTCTCTTTTTCACGGTTTCCTTTGATTTTTCTTTTTTTTTTTTTCTTTTTTCAACCCTTTTTTTCAGTTTCATTTCCTCTTCCTTCTTCATATTACCAACTCCCAATCAAATACAAACCAAACTCGGCTCAATAAATAATATACCGCAAAAACATACACTAAACTAGCTTGACAAGGCAAGCTAAATTTGGATGTAGTTAAGGGTCAAAAGGCAAATTTGGCTAAATGTGGAGTTTATGGGTAAAACTGGAAGAAAAGGAAATGTAAGCACCTCCCTGCATGTGACACCAACCACTAACCCGAATGTATGCAGGCAATAAGCAATTGAATTTCATACTTGTGCAAATTGATGAACATGTTACGCAAGGAGTAACTACTCACAATCCTACAGAAACTGGTCATGGATGACACCAGTTTATATGGCTCTAAAACTTAGAAATTATAAGTAGTTTGCCAAAATTTCAGGTCAAGTCTATTTGTTCAGCTAAATTTTAACATAAACTCATAGATTATGCAATAAGACAATGTTAATAAGATATAGTCTTTCACAAGGCTTAAGCAAAAGGACAAATTATAGTGCAATATCATCATCGAAAACTACCGTTCCGACTCAACCTATATGCAAAAGTAAACGTGAAATTTTTGATTTTATTAAAAATTTTAATTTTTATGAGATTTTTGAATTTTTATAAAAATAAACAACAATGCATACAGAAATTAAACGTGATAACAGAAATGCAATAAAAACGACATGCAGACACGGATATGGATGCATAACCTCCCCAAACCAAACCGTACAATGCCCTCATTGTACCCAAAAAAGGGAAAGGAAATGCAAACTAAAAAGGAGAGAGAGACTGTGGAAAACTCACAAGAACACGCGAAGTAGGGACCTCCCCAAACCAGCCAGCAACATGGGAGGTCGCTAATAGCTCCAGAACAGCGTCACAGGAAGCGAATCCAAACAAGCCTGCTCGATCGAAGAACATGAGCTGCAAAAGTGGTCGATCGAAGAAAGGGAAATTACTCGATCGAATGGTCGGCAGCTGTGGTTGCTCGATCGAGAAGAATAATGCTCGATCGAAAGACTCAAGCACTCAACCGAGTAGCATATTGCTCGATCGAGAGCTCCTTATTGTGCAACTCTTAGGCGTCAAGGAAACACAGTTTAAAACTCTGGGTTACCTCCCGGACAGCGCTAGTTTCAGACAGGTCCCAGCTCGACCTTCTTTTCTTCATCCAATTGCTATAATTGGTCACAATCAAAGCAACTCAAAGCTCTTAGCATAAGATCATAAATCTGCGCATGTGCTACACAAAAGCATAAGTAGCACCAAAATAGAAAATGAGCATATAAGAGCAATCTGAAGTACCGTCTCAGCCTAACAAATTTTTGATGACAAATATGGTGAAACATTATTAGCTTATTTATCCAACTAGGAGGGGGTGGAGTATTGAAACATATAGCAGAAGTCATATGAGGTAGTTTACTATCAGTCATAACAATAATCAAGAAATTATCAATATCTACCTCAGGTCGGTCTCTCATAACGTCGGAATCATTGGCAAAAGAGCATATTACCTCTACCGCGCTAGGAACAGTTACTGACTCAGCTACTTCCTCGTTCCCCTCCTTTATGGATTCCGTCCCGTAAATTGCAGCCTCTAAAGCATCCAGCTCGGCTTTCCAAATGGGAGATTCACCATACCCATTGTCTTCGTCCAAATCGCCATCCGAAGCGAACCCAGATGACATAGTAATGCTCTCCGTGGCCCTTATGTTAGATTGAGCAAAGATGGTACTCGATCGTGAACTTTCCTCCTGAATATTACTCGATCGGACTAACAAATCTGCTCGATCGAGGTCTTCCTCGTGCAAAGTGTTCGATCGAGCAGTGTAATCCATTCGATTGATCGCTTCCTCATATAATCCACTCGATCGAACAATATAACTAGTTCGATCGAGTGATTGTTGTTGTACAATGCAGAAGTCTTCGTATGATGCTTCGCTTTCAGATAGATCTGTGTGCCTAAAGTTCGACTCAGCAGCTAACTGAGCTATTTGAGACTCAAGTTCTTTGATTTGAGCTTCCATAAATCTATCATCTTCTTGCAATTGAAGTGCAAGTGCCTTCACCAAAGACTTCAATTTAGCAATCTCTTCTTTCTGTTTATCAGGAGGAGCTTGTTGTTGCGGTGGCCAAACGAATGGAGGCTTTTGATAAACTCGCTGCTGAAGTGGATGTAGCGGCACATATGTAAAGGAATGACTAGCTTGTCTACGCTGCCTAAACGCATAGACTTCGTCGTTCCTGTCAAGCAAATAACAGCATCGTGCCCAACAGCACCACATCTCTCACAGTAGACCACCTGTTGCGCCATAGGATGGAACATAAATCGAAGATCAAAGGTACTCAAGCCTTCCCTTTGATGATCTTTTACCTAGACCCGTCTAGGTAGGACCTGTAGGACCTATCAAAACAAAACTAGGAAAAAAGATAAGAACTGCCTCAAGGAATAAATTCCTTGAGGTTAAAGACAGACAAAAAGAAATACAACAACAACAACAACAACATCATAGCCTTAATCCCAAAATGATTTGGGGTCGGCTGACATGAATCATCTTTTCGAACCGTCCATGGGTGAACGCACACCTCAAAATGCGAATAAAAAAGGGAAGATGAAAAACAAAAAGGAAGAACGAAAATGTAATGGAAAGTCAAGGTGAACTTAGGGGTTTTAAAATCGAATTCCGTCTTTCTTTTATAAAAACTTAAAATTTAAATCGAGAGAAAAGATTAAAACGATTTTTAAAAACCGAAATAGAGTTAAAGATCCGGAATGAACCAGGTAAAATCTATAAGAAAGTGGTTGGTAAAAAAGTGTAATAAAGGGGAGAAAAATAAATAAATTAATTTCTTTAAATTAAATAAAAAAAACACTAAATAAGAAATAAGTAAATAAAATAATTGCCTCCCCGGCAACGACGCCAAAATTTGACACGGCTGTCGCAACCCTATCAAAAATAAAACCAACTGGCTCTACTAATGCAGCAGAGGTAAGTCGGGTATCGTATCCACAGGGAGGCGGTCACTATCTACTTGTCATTCAGTCTGTCTAAGGTCACAAGATGGGGGGTTTGAGTTGAATAAACTAAACTAATAAAAGCAAGGGATGAAAAAGGAGATTAAACAGATAGAGAGAAATATACCAGGATGTCGGTTCACCATGATATTACACAAATCAGCTAAAGATGAGATCAGCCGGTCTGATGTGAGAAGGGTAAAGGAAAGGTCCTTTCGGTCCGCTATCCGCCCTAAAATACGACTAGCTTAGCTTTCACCCTCACTAGTGTAGTCTATTGCTCATAACAGGTCTATTCATTCCAATCTTTCGATCTAGGTCTGAACTTAACCAGATTAACTAATTCAGTTGCATGCATTCAACCAAACGATTATATTTATATTGTTAATGAAACAATTCTAACATTAGATCTCCTAAACCAACTATCGCATCATCGCTATACTACCATGGCTCCCCTAATCTTAGCATTAAGGGATTAGCTAAGCATAATAGTAAATAAAACAAGAACGGGAAATAAGGCAAGAACAAGCATGATGAAGAAATGAGCAAAAGTGAATTAATATAAAAGAGAGAAGAAAGGTTACAAAGAATTCGATCTAGAAAAGAGGAAGTAACGTCTGATTAATACTCCCAGAAAAGATCCCCCTAGAGCCTAATTATGACTTTCCTTATATAAGAGAGATATTTATTTGACCTAAGATATTAAAACACGAATTAAAATCACGCGTCTAAACAACTAAACACTCGATCACACACTTTGGAACCGTTCGATCGAGGAACTCTAGTAAGAAACTTCTCGATCGAGTGAAATGCTTACTCGATCGAGTAACTCCAGGATAGCACCTTTCAATCGATGATAAAAACAATTCGATCGAGTCTTCTCATCCTCCATAAGTGTTCGATCGAACAGATCAGCTAACAGAAGCCTTCGATCGATGACTCCACTACTGAAATCAGCTATGACTCGTTGATTTGACCTCCGAAATCACTTCACGTGTCCCAAGGCAGCAACGTTTCCGCTCCAAATCCCACTTATCTTCTAAATGCAAGCTAAAAGGACAGTTCCAGGCTCAATTCTGCTACTTTCAGGTCCATTCCCGCAAATAAGGCAAAAAAAAAACCAAAGTAGAATGTTCGGGGCATTTCATAGCATAGAACTATGAGAACCGCATAGAAATACGTGCAATAAGAGACTTAAAAAGACTATATAAAATGCACGTATCATCTGAGTTCCTGAAGAAAAAAAATGATCTGGCGCTCTTCATGTACATCTATGTGATGGCCTAAATCCTTATGTGGAATCTATTTCGCATCTCTTCAGAGACTACAGCTTTGCAAAAGTTCTATGGTTTGGCTGCCCTTTAGGTCTTAGACTAACGGTGAGAGTCGATATTGGTGTTAGAGTGTGGGTCATTAACTGGATTACTTATTTTCTTATTGGCCCGGGCCCTAATTCCGTCCTTTATCCACTTATAGCTACTCTCTGGAGAATCTGGTGTTGCAGGAATGAAATGGTTTTCAGAAATCGACGCCCTTGGCCCATGGGTGCTATTAAGTCTATACTGGCGATATTCAAACTATGAATGAGGCTACGCGTAGTACGGTAGATAGTCTGATTCAGGAGCCTCTGGTGGACCTCTCTCCAAATCTTGTTTTAGCAAAGAGGATTGGAAACTCCTTTCCTTATTGGATTGTTGATGAACCTGTGTGCGGGAATGTTTGCACTGTCAAGTGTGATGCAGCTTGGAGGGCTGATAGGAGTTCTGGTATGGGGCGGTGCTTATCCGATCTTGCTCGCTCGTTCGCTGCTTCTCCCCTGCATGCCGAAGGACATGCTCCTATCATGGCGCTTAAATAGGCCTTGGACGAGGGGTACCTTCATGTTAGGCTTGTTACGGACTGTCTTAACTTGGTTATGCAGGTTGCTGGAGCGGAAAAGGCGATCGCGTCTATTAGGTGCATTATCAAGGATATTAAGTCTATTGCGTCTAATCTTCATTGTTGCTCTCTTAGTTTCTGTCCTAGGGGAGTGAATAGGATAGCTCATAATCTTGCTCAGGAAGCTCTTTTGTAAGCTATGCTATTTATTGCTGTAAAAAAAAAAAAAAAAAAAAAAAAAAAAAAAAAAAAAAACCACGACTTTAACAAGCTCATTCCTGGAAGAATTAATGAAGGTCGCTAAAGAATTCTTCTACCTACCAATAGAAGATAAACTAAGATACTCTGTTAGACCTGTCAAACGGGTTGGACGGGTCAGGTCTTGGGTCGAGTCGGAATACGGGTCGGGTTAGGGTCAGAATACGGGTCACGAAATAATTTTTAACATGTTTTTAAAACGAATTTTTTAATTAAAAAAATATTTTTAAAAAAAGTAAAACATATTTAAAATTATTATTTTAATTATATTCAACGTTTACATTAATTATATTGACATAATTATTAAAATAATTTTTTTTAATAATTATTTTATTATTAAATATTATAAAAGTTATATAAAATTGATTTTTTAGTTGTGTTTGTAATTCATAATTTACCTTTGACCCACCGGGTCGACCCGTTCGGGTCGGGTCTCGACCCTAAAATAACAGGCCATTTTGTATTCGGGTCAAACAGGCCGCGGGTTGAAAAACCCGGGTTTGTAACCCATAAAAAACGGGTCGGGTCGAGTTTTGACAAGTCTATACTCTGTCGTAGATGATTTCTTCAATGGATATAGCCATGAAATCTGGGCTGTCTGAAAAGTGTGGGAACAAATCTACCTGCATTGCATTGTACCTTTTCATTGATAAACTTATATGGTCATTGTAATCACTGTAAATCTTCTGTCTGTTGTCTTTCATACCATAAATAATGCTACTGTAGTTGTTTCTCAAAAAATCCTACTGATCACAAAACCAGGGTAAGATTATTATTGTATTAAAAGTTATGATGTAACATACGTTCGAGTATTTATGTTGCTACCCACCGATGCAAGTAGGGTAACATAGGGTTGTTCTGCCACCCACCGATGCAAGTAGGGTAACATAGGGTTGTTCTGCCACCGCGAATATCAGTACACTAATACTATACGTTTTCATCAAATAAAATGGAATACCGCCTACTGAATAATTTTATTAGGTCCTCAGGACGAAGGTGATTTACAACTTTTTTCTTGAAATTTTAGAGAACAAATAACCAAGTCAACTAATAATTACGATCCATGATTTATTTTAAATAAAAGAATGATACAAATCAGAACGAGAACAGTTATTCTAACTACTACAGAAGAGGCTAACCAAAATTACTGGGGTTTTTACAAGCTGTAAAAGATGAGCAACCCACACGCCTACATCGGCGCACCACCAGTAAACATTACTATCTTACACTTGGGGCTCCCATCTTTCACTCAAATAGCAATTTACACCGGGAAAGATTTTGGAACCCCCGGACTATCAACGAAAACATGGTTATCCTTTTCTAGGAAGAGGTCATCCTTCTGAGGACAGAACACATCGTCAATCTCCGGGTGTCTACTGTCCGATTCTCGGCCAAAAAAATTGGAGTAATATAACTTGATGAAATACAAGAATTTAAAATTACTCCATTTCACCATCTTTGATCTTTGGAGTCGAAATCTCCTCCAAAAACCTCTTCGATCATACTGCATGTTGGTAAAAAATCACCATTACTTTTAGCCGTTTTAGGGCAATTCATATACCCGTCCCATGCTTTAGCATCGGTCGAGTCTATAATATAATCATGCCAGTCGTGACAGCCGTCATTTTGAGCTGGGCGTTCTTGAAAAGAAGCCACAGAATCAGAGGATGTGCATGACCCATCTCGAACATCATTTTCGCCTCCATCATCAAACTTTTTTTCCTGAGAACTGGGAAGCGGAATCAGTGTCAAAATTATGGATATGCCCCTGGCTGGTGCCCTCATCAAATTCATGGGTATCATCAGAGACATCACCATCATCCTCTCCGTAATCACGAGCATGTGAACCGTTCTGATGGAACACAAGACCATCAAGACGTACAGGGGACTCGATACCAGAGTCATTATCCTCGTGATCATCCCCGTCATCATCATCATCACTTCCCTGCCATTTATCATTGTCACTATGTATGTTCGTCGGGTCACATCTATTCTGCTCTGCCCGCTTTCTCGGCATGAAAACATTGAAGTAGTAGCTAACAATCTCCATCTTGGTTCGAGATGGGAACACGGCTGAAAGAGCATCCCAGAAATTTTTACCCAGAGATACTGGGTTAGTATATACAACCTTGTGGAATAATTGCTTTTCCTCATTTTCCCACTTGTCTGCCACAACTTCTCCCATATCATTAAAGCCCAGCTCCGTGAAAGCATGCTCGCCAAGGACTCTCCTCAGTTTATCCCTAGCTTCTGCTATGTGGACTCGCACGCATCTTACGGAGCCTGGATCTGGGCATATACAGTCAATCCTATCATCTCCAGCTTTCGAAATACCTTGTATGACAGACGGACGCTCTAGAATTAGCATTATACGTGTCCCATTAAGATTTCCATTTGACGTAGTCTTGCCCCAAGGTGGAATGTCTGCTTGATGTTCAGGCCCAATTGGGACTTGTTTTCGAGGAGGGTTATCTATCAAGCAATGATATACATCATCGGTACTGCACACCAACCTAAAAGGACGGTCAAAATTGTAATATCCTGGAGAAAACGGCATGTGGAACATTTCTTCTGATGACTCATCTTCCACACTAGTGTTACTGGTAGACCAGTGAGACAAAGGGACAAATCTAGGTGCATCACTTTCGGTCTCCTCTGCACCCTCCCTGAGAATATCAGGGTAGCCGCCATTTTCATGTACATCATGATACTCAACTTCATCTTTCCTAATGCTACACTCACCTGCAAACATAAAATGTGTAAGAAGTGAAACCTGTTTTCATCTTTACACTGTTTCATTGATTGCAAAATCAATCATAAATATTCCACACTAGTGAACATTAGCACATTGTCTTTCAGGACAAAACCCATACCTGAATCATGACGTTTCATAATGTCAGCTTGTTTTGAGGTTCTATCATTGCGTGAGATAAACTCATCACAGGCTCCACTCTGTCTCGAATGCTTGGGAGAAACCTCATCGACCACTTCATCATCAAATGGTCGTTTATGTCCCATGTATCGTGGCAGAGAGCTGAGCAGAAAAAACATGGTACAATTAGGAGCAAGACTCCTCAAAATATCGAATGCAGAAATAGATGGGACAAAACATCTTGCATGCCAAGCAACTGAATTGGTTTCAGAAGAGACATGTATCAAACACTATGGACGTATATTATCAAACACCATGGACGTATATTATCAAACCCTTTATCAGCTCTTAAAAAACCATTTGGCGCCATAATATGCCATAATTAAAGGCGAATGATATTGTCAAAGCTAAAGCCTAAAAGTACTATGTCATTCGATACGTGAGAGCAATATTTTGTAATGACTTCAACTTCTCCAGGCGGATTTCGAGTGGCAGAGTTACGTTCCGGTATGGCGTTAATGATCGCCCTAATTAAAACCGCGAAAGTCGGAAACTTTCTGAACTGGGGAATGTAGCAAATTGCCCCCAAACGTTTGGGGTTATGTGCAATTTGCCCCCAAACGTTTTAACATGTGCAATTTGCCCCCAAACGTTTGATAATATGTGCAAATTAATCCGATTTTAAAATTCCGGCAGTTTTTTATCTTCCACCACCCAACCCACCACCATCCAACACAATCTTCCACCGCAATTTTATTCTCCCCATTTAAACCCCGTACATAACCCGCCTTCAAACCTAAGTACCTTACCCATTTTCCTAATTTGATGTATTAGAGGTGGTAATATTATTTTACAGAGTAGTACGTAAAAGTCACTCTACCCCTTCCTAATACGGAGTACTTCGTATTAAGTTTTGTTATTGTAGTTGATTAGTCAATCAAATTCCATTAACCTTTGATTTATACCTGCAAACAACACATGTGCAATACTTATCGCTAGACTCTTTCTCATTGCTTACAATCCGATAAGTTACCTTGGACTTGAAGAAAAATTAGATACGAGAGTGATAGTCAGAAAATGGGTTGAGTTTGGAGGTATTGTTATGGTTGCAGTTTGAACGGTAGTGGACCGTGGCGAGGGACTTGGGGCGGACAGTTGTGTTGGATTGTGGTGGATTGGGTGGTGGAAGATAAAAAAAAACTGTCGGAATTTTAAAATCGGATTAATTTGCACATATTGTCAAACGTTTGGGGGCAAATTGCACATGTTAAAACGTTTGGGGGCAAATTGCACGTGTTAAAACGTAACCCCAAACATTTGGGAGCAATTTGCTACTTTCCCCGATCTGAATGTGCTCTCTTAAAAGTCATTTATTAAGGTATACTACGAGTAGTAAACAAGTATAGAAGACGTAAAATTCATGTTTTATTTTTTTTATTTTTTATTTTTACTTAAGATGCTGACGTAACATGCACACGTGAGCATATTAATTTTCTACCCAGAAAAATTAACCAAAAAATAAGCAAAATTGTAAGATTGAGATACAGGAATTACAGATCTCCGTCGAAATTAAAACAATCGACACCAAATCAAACCTAGGGTTTCAAACCTAGATCTAATCAATCGAAATCAATTAAAATCAAAACAAACAAAATCACAAACCCGAAAACAACCCTCTTAGTCGAAACCAATTAATTGATTAATCTAATGATAAAACATACAAATAATTGAATTAGATAAATACCACGACCGGATCCTCAGAGAAAAAACAATCAATGATGGGGATCAACGTCTGGGGGATGCGAATCGACGATTGGCGGTAGCAATTGGGTAGCGGAGGAACGGAAGGCGGTGGAGGAAGAGGAGAGAGAGAAGAGAAAAGGGGGATCTAGGGTTTGGGGAAAGGGGGTAGGTTATGTGGTGGTGGGTGAAGAAGATTAGGTTATTGACTTATGGGTGGCTGTCAGGGGGTTTGGAGACGCGTCACCAGGACCAGCTTAGTAAATAAAAATTGGGATATTCTACGGTGTATTCTGAGTTTTTCGGTTTTTTATCTTGTACCCTTTTTTTTTATATTCTACATTGTACCCCTAAACTCCTTACTTATTTTTCCACCATGACCGCGTTTACCTCTCTATTAACTTTATCACTATCAAACAACCATACTTTGACCTTTATTCTGACTTATTAATGCTGTATCACCATCCTGTATAAGAAACATCACAAATCACTTTTAATAAGAACAAACTACTATTAAAAACATCAGTTATGATTCATGATATAATAATGGATATTGGATGAACTTTAAGTTAGATTCATATGTTATTTGATGGGTTATGGGGTAATTCAGCGAACTAAGAAGTAAATAAGTAAGTTATCGAGTAATTGGAATGGTAAATAAACGATTTAATAGGTCAATTAAGAAACTAAGTTAGCAAAGACAATAAATAAGGTCATGGTATAGACTAATGTATAGAGTTTAGGGGTACACTATAGAATTTTAAAAAGGTATGGGTACAACATAGAATACCGAAAAACTCGAGGGTACACTGTAGAATATCCCATAAAAATTTATAAACCAGGCTGATTAAAATTATTTGTTTTTTTTTTGCACTTGTCTTAAAAAAAAACTTATTTGTTTGTTTTTGTACTATGATTAAAATTATCTGTAGAAATTGGGTAGTCGAGTTTGCTCGGTAGGGTTGTAAACCAAAATTGCTACTTCATATTCCGTCTTTACTTTACTCATTTCGCTCCTAATCTCATTTCCAACATTGGTGAAATGTTGGAGAAATAAAATTACCTCCCTTAAAAGCGTGAATGGCGTATGGACCGATAACTCGTCTGAGGTTAAGAAGCTTATTGTTGATTACTTTAAAACCCTATATATGGAAGAACGGGAGCACTATGTCCAAGATAATCTCCCATGGGATTTGTTCTAAGCATTTAATAATAAGGACTGGGAATGGCTAACTAGACCGTTTAATATTGCTGAAATTGAACGAGTGATTAATCATATGGGTTCACTGAAAGCTCCTGGTCCAGATGGATTTCAAGCTCTTTTCTATCAGAAGAATTGATCTCTTGTTGCGGAGTCTTTATGTGACATGGTTATTAAAGCGTTCGAAGGTAAAGGATTTCCGGAGGGACTTAACGACACACATTTAGTCCTTATTCCGAAAGTTAATGCTCTAGAAGTGGTTTCTCAATTCCGCCCCATTAGCTTATGCAATGTCGCTTATAAAATTATTAGCAACACATTAGCTAATCGTATCAGAAAAGTACTGCCTCATCTTATTTATGAAACTCGGAGTGGATTTGTCCCTGGGAGACAAATTACAAATAATATCGTCGTTTTTCAAGAAGCCATTCACTCTATGCGTAAGAAATCAGGTGATGTAAATCTACTCGGAATTATGGATTTGAACGGTCTTGTGAACTGTTCGATTTATATTATCAACTATGCAGCGGAATTGAACTGTTTATTTCTGGTTTTTGTATAATATTGAACGAAAAATACAAAGGATATGGATTAGTTGTGAAAATCTCGCAAGACCCCTCAACTAAAACTAGGATATGACGTAAATAAACTCTTCTCCCTTGCAAGGAACTCAAACTCACACACGACTGGTTTTATGACTCTCACCTCGCAAGGATTGACTCACACTCTAATCTCTCCCTTGCAAGAAAGAAATAAGATACTTAAAACTCGCAAGCAATAAGCAACAAGAAAACTTATATTGATTCTCAAACTCGAGTTAATCTGAGTAATAAGGATTACAAGACTCCCTATTTATACTACTAACACAACCTCCTAAACATAATAGAAAATAATAAACTTTCCTAAACTAATTAGGAAATAATAATAACTTCATCTAGAATTAGGAAACCAAACTTTCCTAAATATATTAGGAAAGTATTACACCAACTCGACTTAGGAAAATAAGATAATCCTATTTGAACACAAAATATTTATTACCTAAATATAATTAAACTACGATAGGACTCCTTTTGGTAAGAAGTCTCGACGTCTATTCCTTGGGCGTCAAGTAAACACGTGAACAATGCTGGAGCGCATTGAACAGTCCGCGTGTGTGTTCATTGATCTGTCTTCGGTTCTGACTGATTTCTTCCCAAATTGTTGAAAGGCGTGTTGTTGAAATGGTTGTAGGAAACCAAGGTTTGAAAATCGTCATTACGACGGTCTAGAAAGGCGTCTTGTTGAAATGGTTGTAGAAAAAAGGGTTTGAAAATCGTCATTACGACGGCCTAGAAAGGCGTGTTGTTTGAAATGGTTGTAGAAAACCGGGTTTGAAAATCGTCATTACGACGGCCTAGAAAGGCGTGCTTTTTGAAATGCGACGGTCAGTGATAGAATGAGATTTGAAACGGCCATTATAACGGCGCAAAAAGGGGGTTTTGAAAGTTTGAAATGACACGGAAGGATTTATGATCACATAACACATAAGCACTCGCAGTTTCATTATATTATGCATAATGCTGACACGGGTTTTGGCTTAAAAGGCTGGGTTACACACCAAGCGATCAAACCCCGATTTTTGAGAGGGATACCAATCCAAACAAAATGTGTAAGGAGGGTGCCCTAGCCTCGTGCTCGAAGGAAATGAAAGCCCTTTGACGAAACAGAAATGTGTAACGTCAACGATATGCTTGACTCAATCGGGATTCGAAACGTGGGGATGGGAAAACTCACGCCGGCGAGACGAGCCAATTGGTCGAAAAGAGTTAGGTTGTGGGCCCGGAGAAGGAACCCGACTTATGACCGTAATATCAATTAATGCATTTCAACCAAGATCTCGTTCGAGTCTCACCATCTAGGGATCACAAAGACACAAGTGTCCTAGTTTTCCCCAGCGGAGTCGCCAATATGTTGACATGGCCACCTGCACGATCAGCCGATCCGTGGGACATGCAGCGGTCTCTTTGAAAGCCACGCTCGGCGGCGTAAAAGAATGCTTTCGACCGGATCGTTTTAGATCGGTCGCTTTCGTCTCGACAAGGGTCTCGAAACGATGCAAGAGATGTTCGGAGTCGCCACCAAGCATTTGTGGGATGCTTAGAACCCGTTCAAATCCACTTTATACCTAGGTCAACCAAGGCAAAAAGCGGTGTTTGACATAGGTATTAAAGATAAGGAATCGTCCCTCTTTAGCATCCTATCTCTAGAATGACTCTCGTACGCCCTGGATAAGGTCGTCCACTATCCAAAGTTTCTGAATAAGAGGTGAAGGTACGTATTGGGAAGCCCTTTAATCGGACATCCAATTCCTCCCGCGGTAGCGGCCTCTACTGATCGATCTTGGTTGGTTAAATGTAAAAGTTGATAAAACGGGTAAATGTATGAATGCGCATCCACAAGTTTGAACCTAACATGTGAGCTTTATATCGGTTGTTTATCCAAATATCAAGTATTTGATGTCAAGTTGGATTTAATGTTGATTTGCATGCAAGACGGAAATTAAACATCCATTTACCGAGTTAGGCTTATGGTGCATAACGTGATCCATTTGTCTTAGTAAGGCGTTTTGCAAATACAATGTAAAAGAGCAGATTTGTCATCTGATCCGTCCTGTATTCGGGTTAACTGAAGTCGGGATCGTCCTGGACATGTGCTGGAAGGAAACAGGGTCTGCATCAGGCAGCCTATATAGGCGCGAGCCATCCGGCGATGCAAACAGGCCTGTCCTTGTTTGAAGATTGGAAAATGGTTGGCCTGTTTAGGCACGGGTCAGCAGACGGTTGAAGGGACGTCTTCTGACTATTAAAAGATTTGTAAAATGGTTTAAAAAGAGGGTGTTTGAACCCATCTTGGTTTGAAAAGGTCGTTTAGACCGCCTTTGTGTTGGTATCGAGAACGAGACTTGAATAATCGTCATTGTATTGACAATATTCGATGTCGGGTTCGATTTTGCAAGTTTGACATGAATAGTTTTGAAAATGATTATGAACTAATTGTTTTAAGTCCATTTGTTTGTGATTAGTCAATGTTTATCATCGTACTCGGGTTTAAAACCAACATGGTATGTAGAACCAAGGATGACTTTGTATTTATGACTAATATATTTGTTTTGAAAAATGTAAAGAAATGAAATAAAAGGTTTTTAAAATACCTTTTAAAATGCATTTAACCAAAGATTATCACCGAAACACGGATTAAACCATCATGGTATTAGGAACCAAGGGTGAAAAATGTTTTATGGTTAAAAGTTTATCATGAAAATGATTTGAAATATTTGAAATGGTAAAAGCCGATTACAAATAAGAAATAAAATAGAAAAGGAAAGATGAGACCAAACACGGCTGGATTAAGACCTGAGAGGGGGTTTAGGCGCGAGCCTTCCTGCTATACAAGCGGCCCCTGTCTCCGGCCAAAATCCGATTTTGGCTCATCTAACCTATGTTTGAATCACGTTATGCATGTTTTAGCATATTATAGTCATAAAACAAATGAAAAACATGATAGAAGAGGATTTTTTCACCCTCATACTTACATGCTAAGCTTGAGATGAGAAATCGACGAAAGTGCATCAACTTGTTTGGTCGGAAAACTCGGTTTGAAAACCGTTTTAGCAATGTAAAAGAGTGTTTTAAGTTTAGTGATGGTGTAGTTGATCGAGATGGTCGGTCAAGTGATTTAATGCACGATGACGGTACCAAACAATGTGTAAGGCTTGTGTTTTCGATCAGTAGGTCGAAAACACATGTCAGTTTGTGACTTGAGAAGTCGAGTCTAGAATTTTAAGGGAGAAATGAGGGGGCGGACACTCGCATAATCCCAAATGGTGGCATTTGAGGGGTATTTATCGAAAAATGGGTGGTTGTGTGCGTTTTGAGCGACGTGGCCGCATGAGCTGCTCGAAGAGGCACGAGTCATTTCGCGGGTCTTCGAGGTGTCTTGTCACTATCACGCAATTGTAAACATGATTTGTTCTATCCTATGTTTTGGATGACATGATTTATACTTGACAATGAAGCATCCCGGGAATACTTAACATGGAAGTTTCGAAAAGTCTTGTTTTTTGTGTTTGACTCGTTGTTGGAGTCTGGATTTGAATTTTGAGTCGGTTTTTTGCCCGGTGTCGATTTTGAGTCCAGTTAGTGTCATTGTGACCCCGTCGTCATGCATTAAACACTCCAGGTACTTTTGAAATGTTTTGAAATGTTTTGTTTTCGAATCATTTTAAGTTTTCTTACGTATAGTTGTACAAAGCTGTCGATTAAACATTGTGATTCCTATGCATGTTGTAGTCCGATAATCATCGAGTGTTTGTTGGAGACTTGACAGATACTGGGTATCTACACGTATATGTTCTTTTTAAGAGAGGCTGATTGAATTAAGGAAAATGATGATAGTCTAGGTTCATAGGTTAAAATGATTAAAATGATTGAATTAAGAGAGGCTAAATTTGTGAAATGAATAGATCATAGGTTTACAATGTATATTGTCATTATAAAATTATATATTAATAAGGAAATAAGTTCTTAATCTCCAATCCACTAAAAGAATAGATGAACTCTATCATTTTTCCACCAAAAAGCATATTCACAAAAAAGGCAAGGCAACTAATGATAATTCCATTCACTAAATAAGGAAATAACAATTACAATTTAATTCATCTATTATATTTTCATTAAAATTAATCTTTTAATCAAATTATATTATTTTCATTAAACTCTAAATTATAATATTTTAATTAAAATAAAATAAAATTGATATAAAACTATAAATTGCTAAATAATTTATTGATCCTATTATTAGATAATGAGTTGACTCATATTTTATATAAAACCAAAACTAGAAATCGTTCTTATTACTTTCGTGACAAAAAAAAAAAGATAAATTGAAACTCATCATGCATTTAATCTATGGCCATGAATTAACTACATCCCTAATCAACCAAACTTCCAGCCGACTTATTGGAAGCTAAGGAGGAAAATGAACATACATCGGATGTACTATCTCATACTGATCGGTCCATTTCGTATTCACAAGTAAATAGATGTGGTCGTTGGTTACGGTCGAATCAAAACACAATTTATAGCTTAACAAGCAACTCTACAATTAGTAAAGAGGCAAGTAAAGGTCGGATCCCAAGGGACGGGAGTTGAAATGAGATTTCTATTGTAACTAGTGGTGTCTAAGGGGTGTCAAAAATTGGGTTGATGTAGAAGGTTACTAAACTAGAATAACAATGAAAATAGACAAGCAAGATGAATAAAAAGGGGTGTAAACAATTGATTAAAGGCACTAGGGTGTCATGGGATCATAGGGGAATCATGGGATATGATCATACAAACATGTTCTCAAATTATAAGCAAGCAATTATTGTTGTGATGGATTGAGTTGAGTTATATCTTACAATCCTAGGAAAGTTTGGGTCCCGGAGCCGAATCGATTAGATTGTACAACACCTACAAGTCGACTTAATCTTCCCTACTCAACAACATGCATGGTCTAATGAGACTCTAGTTGGGTTATGTCTTACAAGTCTCATTGAAAAGATAGGAGATGATAGTAAATGCAAGGATTCATAGGCTTAGCATTTCATCAAATATAACATGTGCATGAGTTGAGATCAAAACAAGCAAGCAAATAAACCATGAAAGCATATTAATTTAAGCATGAATCATTCCCCATGTTGGTTTCCCCTAATCACCCATTAACCCTAGCTAAGAGACTACTCACTCATTATCATGTTGATCATGCTAGCAAGGTTGTCAATCATACCAACAATATGAAACATGATGAATAAATGAAAGTAATTAACAATAATTAAAAAGGGATTAAGAGATTATACCTACTAATGATTCCAATAATAAAGCAAGAATAATAGAAGTACTTGAATGCTAGATTGAGAGGTTGTCAATCCCCCAATAATAACCCAAATAATCTTCAATTACCCAAAATAAAGGATGAACAAAAGAGAGATTAAAGAACTAAAACTTGGATTAAAACTTGATTAATACTTGATTACAATATTGAAGAGAGATTTGATTGATATTAACTACACTAATTATTGATAAGAAGAACATGCTCCTCTAATTAGACTAATGGGGTATTTATAGTGAAAATTAGGGAGGATTCATTAGGGTTAACTAAGGGCTAAACTAGTAATTACACTTTTTAAGTAGAGCAAGGAGAAGCCGGTATTTTTGGAGAGAAGGGCTTCTCTTTTCGTAGCTTGAAGAAGACAACCCGTGCTGTGAAGGAATCCGGGCGGATTAGGGTCGGGACGGGCGGATTGTTGACAATCCACTCGGATTGTCAGTCAGCGTGGTGACTTCTTCTTTTCTTCCCTTTTCTTCATAAATTCCTTGGGGATTTCCTTGGGGACTCAAGGATCCTTTCTCAACATTGCTCTTCTACTATGATATGTACAAAGGCCTTCTAATCTTGTCCCTCCTTGATGCTTGGTCATTGAATTTGATCAATTTAGTCTTGATTTGCCATGAAAATGAAAGATTCTTACTCCTTTCCTACCAAGGGATCAAAATCTCAAAGAATATGCAAAACAAAAAACTAAAGATAAGAAATGACCCAAATAAGCACTAAAAAGCATGGAAACAAGGGTAATTCGGGGGCTAAATATGCGCCAATTATGGTCACATCAAATATCCCCAAACCGAACCTTTGCTCGTCCCGAGTAAAGAGGTGACAAAGACTAGGACCAATACTAACCTATCCTAATAATATAGCCGATATGAGACAATTAGCGGGTCTCACTCCGCCCCTTCAACTCACAACAAGACAACCATGAGGTAGGATGCCTTCTTGCAAGGCAAGGTGGGTCTTGCCAAAATGGCGACACATCCAAACATTAAGCACACAAAAACATATAATGGATGCATCTACAAAAAGAATAGCCACTCCCTCATCAAGTGGCGGAAATTATCTACAAGGGAAGCAATTCAAGGGTACACAATCCTTCATAGATGCAATTTCTTCAAACTACTAAGCCTAGAAGGATACCAATAAATCACCTCCAAGTTGTGTTAAGCTAGGGTACCTTTGTCCTCAATCGTTAAATGCTTTTGTCAAGAGTAAACACCCTATGGTGTTAGAAACACTGGAGGATCGCGGAATTCCCCCTCTTGCCTAGACAAGAAGAAGGGTCGTCCCCTCTCTACCATGCACAAAAATGGATATGATGGATAAAGGGATCAATAGATATTTGAGTTTCACTTTGGGAGTTTGCTTTTGTTTTTTGTTTTCCCCCCAATTTCTTGTGGCATTTGACATTTGAGAACACTTTCTTGCCATTTCTTTTGATTTTTGGCTTTTCAACACTTGACAACTTTCAACTTTTCTTTGCATTTCACCCCATATGTAGTGAGGGTGCCTTATATTTGAAGCTTTAGGAGTTCTATTTTTGCTCCTCTTTTCATTTGATGCATTTTTGCAAACTTTCTTTCACTTTTCATTTCATTGAACTCAAATTGATTTCTTTTTGTGTCCATTCCCTTTGATGACAAAAATGTGGTAGAACATGGATGATGGTTGTATGCATGGTTTCAAGGGTCACCTTGGAATAAACGGTAGCCAAGGAGTTATCACACCACAAGGTACTCTTGACTAGGCCTTAATCCATGGGTCAAAGGATACTAGCATGACACATCCTAGGGTGTTTTACAAGTATTCTAACAAGCAAAGTTTTAAGAAGAAAAAGCATCTACTAGGGCCTATATACACTTGTCAAGCTTCCGAAGTAGACGGTTTCACAAAATATTTCTAACCATGCAAACTACATGCCATGATGCAACTAGCATATATACATCCTAATGCAAATGATTCTACCAACTAATATGCCATATAAACTAAATGCAAGTCCTAAGTTCACATTGTTTTTACCGCATCAATCAAAATAAAGCCACATAGTCGTTAACATAAAGAGGAAAAAGGAGATTGGAAAGATCATACCATGCGGTCTTCAATATCCTCATGTCTCGGATGTGGCGTAGTCAATCAATGTGAAAAAGGATAGACAAACACAATATATACAAACACTATATACAAGACTACACTACAAAGGAAATGAACATGTTTTTGGGTTTTTCAATTTTTTCAATTTTTATGATTTTTGAAATTTTTCAATTTTTATGGGTTTTCGAATAAGAGTTAAATGTTAGAATTCCCATCCCCACACTAATATGGGCATTGTCCTCAATGGCCAAAATGATGGAAATTATGCAAAGATGATGCATGATTTCTATACTAAATGCAATTCTATACTAAGCTACACTACATGATGCATGGTTTTTGTTATGACGGAGAGGATAATTTAGATTACCTCCCGTTGTGTATGCATTAACTTCCCCAAACCGAGTGAGACACTATTGCTAATGTCCAAGGATGGGTATAGTTCATGCACACACTATGCTATGCATGAAACTAGTTTTGTCATTTTGAATTTTACAAATGGGAACAATAAGAACACCTCAATGGTACCGAGGTGTGAGTCCTTTGATGTTGCTAGGACTAAACCAACAATGATCAAAATGAAATAAAATACAAAGAGACAAGACACAAACTTCTTTTCATGAAAAATAAAGATAAAGAGAAGAGATGAGAGAACTTCACTTGAACTTAGGTGGCCGCTCATGCTTGCTCCACCTAGTGATGAAGTAGTCTCCTAGGCATCCGCATCATCTCCCTCTATATCGCTATCCCAAATATCCTTTGAAGCATCACTTAAACTTGGATCCATGAATTCATCTTCACTCTCAAGCTTCACCGTATCACCTCCACAAGAATCCCCACTTTCTTCCCCTTTGCGACCGTTTGCCCCTTCATTAGCCTTCTCCGAGTTGGGAAAGAGCAATTCCATTTGAGCCCATGAGGGGAAAGCTCCTTCCTCACTAATCCGTCCTTTTTGAGCCATCTCATAGTATTGGGGGTAAAGAGCATAATAAGTATCCATGGAGGTCTCATATTGACGGTAGTGTAAATCTTGCAAAATTCCCGTGACAAAGTCGTCACGGGGGAGGATGAAGGGATTTGGATGGTTATATGGTTGGTAGGGAAAGGGGTAAGGAGGCACTTTTATCTTCTCATTTTGAGTTTGTTGATCTTGTTGTGGTGGTGGATTTTGTGGAGGTGGAGTTTGCCTTGTTTGACTTGGGATGAGGTAGGAGGGCATTGGGGACAAGCTTCCTCTTCTTGGGGAGACCCGTGGTAGATCGGTTATTGGGAGATAGAGTGGATCGCTCCCTTTTGTCAACCACTTTATCCTCTTATCAACCCCCTCAAGGGTTATCCAATGGTGTTGGACGACAAGTAGATCTTCATTAATTCTTGTTTCCCAGTAAGTGGAGTGTACTCATTGTTCTCATTGAACCTTGGGTTGAAGTGCTTTGCAAGTCTAATTATGAGTCCACCATTCACTATGTGCTTCATTCCATCATCATCCCCATTTCTAAACCTTGCCCACTTCTCTAGCAAAACTAGAGGTTTGTTGAAGTGATACCTATCTCTCCCTTGAATGTTGAGGTATGATTCCATAAATACAAGGTCCAATTGGTTGACAATGGCCGGATCTCGGCGGGCGAAAAGAGTACCCGAAAGAAATTGATATGTAAGCCTCAAGATCGGGTTTTGGATGTGAAAAGCAAGACACTCTTTGGTAAGAATGAAATCCCGGCCCGTCATGGCCCTCCACAATGGTGCAACATTATACTTTTTGGGCTTTGATGTTCGGGTAGGCGAAACATCAAGTCCGAACACATTGGCAAACTCGACAAGGGTCATCATCCTAGAAACATTTTCCAACCGAAACTCTATGCATATCACTTTGTTTACGGTTGTGATCTTCAAAAAGCTTAAGAATTCTAGCACAAGGGACCGATAGGTTGGTTCATACATGCGAAAGAGAGTCGAAAGACCAAAAACCTCAAAGAGTGCTTCTACTTGGTGAAAAATTCCAAGCTTTCTTAAGGTATCATGACAAAGAAATTTAGTGGGAAGAATATTCTTACTTAAGAGTTGGTGGAAGACCAATCGCTGCACATCATCAAGGAATTCCACATTCGAGAAATCATCGAGCCTTGTGAGATCTACAATCTCTACATGTTCCCTTCTAATGGTGTTGAGATGTGAGGTAGAGGAACTTCCCACCATCCTTGGTCTTCTTTCACTTCTAAAGGAGGATCTCCTTGGTGCCATTCTTGCTTCTTTTGTTGGGTTCTTTTGATTTGAAGATTTGCTAAGGATGTTCCTTGTTGATTGAGAATTGGAAACCCTAGAAAATTGGGGATTTTTAATTTTGAGGGCAAAGAGAGTGATTTGGATATGTATGGGAGTCATAAGGAGGTGGGTTTTATAGGGTAAGTGGAAGGAATAGTGATGTGTCAAAGTATGTGTGGTGGGGTGGTAATTTAATTGGAAAAAGTCGGGTTGAAAAATAACGAGAAGACGAGCGGATTTAAAGAGAAGACGCTCGGATTCTCTTTTCACGGGACGGGCGGATTATGGGCAATACGCCCGGATTCTGTCACAGAGTAAAATCCCAAAATTTTGACGCCATAAGACGGGCGTCCCGAGCATAAGACGCTCGGATTCTTCACAGGTGGGACGGGCGCCTTTTTGAGAAGACGGGCGGATTTCAAAGATGAGAGATTTTTCTTGAAATGCACAGGTAGAAAAGACGGGCGTCTTTCTTCAGATCCGGCCGGATTCCTCAAGACGTACGGATTCTTCACAGGACGCTCGGATTCAACCTCAGTCCAGAAATCTTCAATTTCTCAGTGCAGCTGGACGTGCGGTTTCTCCCCTATACGCCCGGATTTTGACAAGACGTCCGGATTCTCTGGAATCCGCACGGATTCACGCAACGAATTTTGACTTTTTCTCCTTTCTTTCATGCATCCCCACACTCGGGCATTTGTTCCTTCCTTCATTCAGAAATTATTAGAAACCCTCCCTCACTTACGCTCATGAAAAGAGTTCATGCTATTATTAAAACAAATGCAATAAATAAATACAAGTTAGAGGGTTAGTATATTTACAAGTAGTGGTTTAGGGAGGACTCCACCAAACTCTCCCTTAGATGGTCCTTTCAAGGGGGAGGAGGCCCGAGGTAGGTAGCCTCGATCTCTCCAATGAATGCACCTTCATAGTATGGCTTCAACCTTTGACCATTTACCTTGAACTTGCTTCCATCTTCGGCCTTGAGTTCGAAATCTCCATATTTCCCAACTTCTGTTATCACATAAGGACCCATCCATCTAGAGTTCAACTTTCCCGGAAAGAGTCGGTAGCGGGAATTGAATAGAAGGACTTTGTCTCCCTTGTGCAAGGCCTTTTGTCGAATTCTTTTGTCATGAAGTAATTTTGTTCTTTCTTTATAAATCTTTGCATTCTCATAGGATTGTAGTCGGAATTCTTCCAACTCTTGGATTTGAATCATCCTTCTTTGACCGCTCAATTTGAGATCAAGATTGAGTGCTCGGATTGCCCAATAAGCTTTATACTCCAATTCAATTGGCAAATGACATGCTTTTCCATATACAAGTTTGTAGGGGGAGGCTCCTATGGGAGTCTTGTAGGCCGTCCTATAAGCCCAAAGAGCATCATCAAGCTTTGTGCTCCAATCTTTCCGAGTCTTGTTCACAACTTTTTCAAGGATTTGCTTGATCTCTCTATTTGAAATTTCCACTTGACCGCTTGTTTGAGGATGATACCTCAAGCCGGTTCGATGTTGAACACCATATTTGGTCAAAAGGGATGCAAGCTTTTTCTCATGGAAATGTGTTCCTCCATCACTAATGATTGCTCTAGGAACTCCAAATCTTGGGAAAATTATCTTCTTGAAAAGCTTGGTGACCGTTTTCGCATCATCATTTGGGGTGGCAATTGCCTCCACCCACTTTGAGACATAATCGACGGCCACAAGGATGTACTTGTTCCCATTGGATGTCACAAAGGGCCCTTGGTAGTCAATTCCCCAAACATCGAAGATTTCTACCTCTAGGATGCCTCTTTGTGGAATTTCGTTCCTCCAAGATATATTCCCCGTTCTTTGACAAGCATCGCAATGAATGATGAACTCTCTTGTATCTTGAAACATTGTAGGCCAATAGAAGCCCGATTGGAGGATTTTTGCAACGGTTCTTCTTGCTCCATGGTGCCCACCGTAGGGTGATGAATGACATCCTTCCAAGATTCCTTGGATTTCCCATTGAGGATGCATCTCCGGTGAGAGCCCATCACTACACTCCTTGTAGAGGTTTGGGTCATCCCAAAAGTACCTCTTCACTTGGAATAGGAATCTCTTCCTTTGGTTGTGGTTCAAGTTTGGAGGGAGCACTTTTCCAACAATATAATTGGCATAATCGGCAAACCATGGGGTGATGTGCCTTTCAAGTTGTGTTTGAATAGCCATCAAAATATCGTCGGGAAATGAGTCATTGATCGGGGTTTCTCCATTTTCATCATGAAACCGGATTCTTGACAAGTGATCCGCCACTACATTCTCGGCTCCTTTCTTGTCTCTTATTTCCAAATCAAATTCTTGAAGAAGCAAAATCCATCTCAACAATCTTGGTTTTGCCTCCTTCTTTATCAAGAGATGTCGAAGAGCACGGTGATCCGAAAATACAATCACCTTGGATCCAAGCAAGTAGGAACGGAATTTGTCCAAAGCATATACAACGGCAAGAAGCTCCTTTTCGGTTGTATCATAATTTACTTGAGAAGGGTCGAGGGTTTTGCTTATGTAATAGATGGCATGAAGAGCTCTCCTTACCCGTTGGCCAAGAACCGCTCCAACGGCGTAGTTACTAGCATCACACATAATCTCGAAAGGTAACTCCCAATTCGGGGTTTGAATGATTGGTGCCGAGATTAACGCTTCTTTGATTCTATTAAAAGCTTCAACACACTCGTCAAGAATTGGAATTGGGCATCTTTAAGCAAAAGTTGAGTGAGGGGTTTTGCTATTTTGAAAAATCCTTTATGAAACGGCGATAAAAACCCGCGTGACCGAGAAAACTTCTCACCCCTCTAACATTCACGGGAGGTGGGAGTTTCTCTATCACCTCAACTTTAGCTTTATCGACCTCGATGCCCTTTTCCGAAATCAAGTGACCCAAAACAATTCCTTCATTGACCATGAAATGACACTTTTCCCAATTTAAAACAAGACTAACATCTTCACATTTTTGCAATACAAGAGAAAGATTATGCAAGCATGAGTCAAAGTCCTTTCCATAAATACTAAAATCATCCATAAAAACTTCCATTATGGTCTCTAGGTAATCGGAGAAGACACTCATCATGCATCTTTGGAAAGTAGCGGGGGCATTACATAATCCAAAAGGCATCCTCCTATATGCAAAAGTACCATAAGGGCATGTGAAGGTGGTCTTATGTTGGTCATCCGGGTGTATAGGGATTTGGAAGAATCCCGAATACCCGTCAAGGTAACAAAAGAATTTGTTAGAGGCTAGCCTCTCAAGCATTTGGTCAATGAATGGTAAGGGGAAGTGATCTTTTCTTGTTGCGGAGTTTAATTTCCGGTAGTCAATGCACATACGCCAACCGGTGATCATTCTTGTGGGTATTAATTCATTCTTTTCATTTATCACTACCGTGGTACCTCCTTTCTTAGGTACCACTTGAACGGGGCTAACCCACAAAGAATCCGATATGGGATATATGATTCCCGCATCAAGTAATTTCATGACCTCTCCTTTGACAACTTCTTGCATGTGGGGGTTCAATCTTCTTTGGGGTTGAATGGTAGGTCTATGGTCGTCCTCTAGATGAATTCTATGCATGCAAAAGTCGGGACTTATCCCCTTAAGGTCATCTAGACTATAACCTATAGCCTTCTCATGTTGTTTCAACACATTAAGCAATTTTCCCAATTGGTCATCATCAAGTCTATCATTAACAATCACGGGTTTGGTCTTTGATTCATCAAGGTAAGCATATTTCAAATTTGGGGGAAGGGGTTTCAAAGTAGGAGTTTGTACTTTACTTTCTTCCTTTGGAGTTTCATTGAGAATTTGCTCCATCTCCATTAGACATTCCATTCTCATAGCATACTCAACTTCACTTTCATCAACCTCATCATATTCAAATCCCATGATGGGTTCCTCTTGCTCTTGAGTTTGCAAAATATCCTCTAGGATGGATTGCTCATCCTCTACGGGTTGACATGCTTCTACTAGAATATTATGCACCAACTCGGATTGTGCATGAGTAAGTTCCTTGTTAGCTAGAGCGGCCTCGAAGAGATCCACCTCCAACTCCCAATACATGCTCTTAGCCTCACTTGCTTCTAAGGCTTCTAATGCTTGCATGGGATCCTTGAAGTAGGGGATACTCAAGTGGTCCTCTACAAAACAGTCTATGAAATCCATCTCGCAAAATATCAAACAACTCGAAAAATGATTAGAACAAACCTTGAGGATTTTTACTTCCTCAAGGTGAAGAAAGACATAACTAATAACAAAAAGGAAATCTAAATCAAACAAACACCGTCCCCGGCATCGGCGCCATTTTTGATCGGTCCGTTTCGTATTCACAAGTAAATAGATGTGGTCGTTGGTTACGGTCGAATCAAAACACAATTTATAGCTTAACAAGCAACTCTACAATTAGTAAAGAGGCAAGTAAAGGTCGGATCCCAAGGGACGGGAGTTGAAATGAGATTTCTATTGTAACTAGTGGTGTCTAAGGGGTGTCACAAATTGGGTTGATGTAGAAGGTTACTAAACTAGAATAACAATGAAAATAGACAAGCAAGATGAATAAAAAGGGGTGTAAACAATTGATTAAAGGCACTAGGGTGTCATGGGATCATAGGGGAATCATGGGATATGATCATACAAACATGTTCTCAAATTATAAGCAAGCAATTATTGTTGTGATGGATTGAGTTGAGTTATATCTTACAATCCTAGGAAAGTTTGGGTCCCGGAGCCGAATCGATTAGATTGTAGAACACCTACAAGTCGACTTAATCTTCCCTACTCAACAACATGCATGGTCTAATGAGACTCGAGTTGGGTTATGTCTTACAAGTCTCATTGAAAAGATAGGAGATGATAGTAAATGCAAGGATTCATAGGCTTAGCATTTCATCAAATATAACATGTGCATGAGTTGAGATCAAAACAAGCAAGCAAATAAACCATGAAAGCATATTAATTTAAGCATGAATCATTCCCCATGTTGGTTTCCCCTAATCACCCATTAACCCTAGCTAAGAGACTACTCACTCATTATCATGTTGATCATGCTAGCAAGGTTGTCAATCATACCAACAATATGAAACATGATGAATAAATGAAAGTAATTAACAATAATTAAAAAGGGATTAAGAGATTATACCTACTAATGATTCCAATAATAAAGCAAGAATAATAGAAGTACTTGAATGCTAGATTGAGAGGTTGTCAATCCCCCAATAATAACCCAAATAATCTTCAATTACCCAAAATAAAGGATGAACAAAAGAGAGATTAAAGAACTAAAACTTGGATTAAAACTTGATTAATACTTGATTACAATATTGAAGAGAGATTTGATTGATATTAACTACACTAATTATTGATAAGAAGAACATGCTCCTCTAATTAGACTAATGGGGTATTTATAGTGAAAATTAGGGAGGATGCATTAGGGTTAACTAAGGGCTAAACTAGTAATTACACTTTTTAAGTAGAGCAAGGAGAAGCCGGTATTTTTGGAGAGAAGGGCTTCTCTTTTCGTAGCTTGAAGAAGACAACCCGTGCTGTGAAGGAATCCGGGCGGATTAGGGTCGGGACGGGCGGATTGTTGACAATCCACTCGGATTGTCAGTCAGCGTGGTGACTTCTTCTTTTCTTCCCTTTTCTTCATAAATTCCTTGGGGATTTCCTTGGGGACTCAAGGATCCTTTCTCAACATTGCTCTTCTACTATGATATGTACAAAGGCCTTCTAATCTTGTCCCTCCTTGATGCTTGGTCATTGAATTTGATCAATTTAGTCTTGATTTGCCATGAAAATGCAAGATTCTTACTCCTTTCCTACCAAGGGATCAAAATCTCAAAGAATATGCAAAACAAAGAACTAAAGATAAGAAATGACCCAAATAAGCACTAAAAAGCATGGAAACAAGGGTAATTCGGGGGCTAAATATGCGCCAATTATGGTCACATCACATACTTTATTTGTTTTTGAGCATATGTGTATTTTTCCGAGTCCGTTTTTGAAATAATGCTCAAAAATAAAAGAATTGTCGTTTTGGGTCGGTTTTGAAAATATTTATCGAAATGGTGTCCACGTAGGCTCTGTTTTTACGAGCCTGTATGGGGTTTAAACACGCCATACGTATTGGCGTGTTTAGTTCAGAGAACACGCCATTGGATATGGCGTGTTTAATCAGTCTAAAATTCCAACCCAAGGCAGTAGCTGAACAAGTGAAACAAGTGAAACAAAGGAAACACGCCATAGCTAATGGCATGTCTTGTGAAGTAAACACGCCATAGCTAATGGCGTGTTTAAGCAGTGTCTTTTTCACATCCTTTCCAGTAGCTGGTCAGAATGACAAATACTAAACACGCCATTACGTATGGCGTGTCTTCCTCTTGAAACACGCCATTGTATGTGGCGGGTTCTTCCAGGTTCATTTTTTTTTTTCAAAGCTGGACAATTTCCCTTCGTCCTCATTTCGTTCCCTTGCCAAAAACGAAAACCAAACTCAACAATGCAAATTGGACACAAACCATTGTCTATTAAAAATAAAAACCGAGTTTACACACCACATAAGCTTCGCACAAGGGGATTAAATTCAAAGTTTTACAACTAAAATGTCAAACAAATTAACCATCTAAATTGTCAAATACATTAATCCTCTAACTATTACATCAAGTCTTCTTCTTGTTCTTTCCTCGAAGGCGACTCCAAAACCCTTTCTTAGGCTCCGGGGTACCTTGTTCATTGATGGGTGACATTGAAGACATGGAAGACATAGAAGGATTAGAGCGTCTAACCCTCCTAGTGTATTGAACCAAAGGTGCATCGTCATCCACATTCATTGAGTCGAGTGACTCTTGAACCATTGGTGAACTTTCTTCCCTTGGTTCTACGGTTGGTTGAAGAAGATGGGAATAGCCTACATGTTCAAGAGATTGAGAGTAGTAGTCCCGGAGGTGTGAAACCATTGAGCGGAAATGAGGAGGCACCTCAAGAGGCATTTGTTGAAGCTCTTTATCACATGTATCATGGACATTGACGAAACCATGCGCCTAAAACAAAATCAGTAGTATAAGCAAATCACATTTTATGAAATATTGGTTAAGAATTAAAATACAAGTATATTAAGTGTACTTACAAGATATTGTATGGCTCCAAATAGTGCTTGATAAGTAGCTTGTTGGGAGAAAGGGTTTATGCGAAGAATAGTGCGATCCCGGTACCAAACCATGTAAGGGTCGTAGTAGCTCATTTCATTATCATCCTCTACACCATGGAACCGAAAATCACCCCTCCTAACCCAACTTGATATGTAGGGTTGATGTTTTTCTATTCAATTCCGTGAAAAGGCACCCCTTTTGTCAACTTTGTGCAAGTTAGGTTCGGTATTAGAATTTAAAGGGATATATTGTTTCCACCCAAATTGACGAGCTACCCTATTAGGAAAATGCCACTCAACAATGTCGAAACAAATCATAGGTGCCATCACTGCCCAATCGTTGGAGTCATCATAACAAAACTCGGGCAAAAAAGACAAAATCTGTCGGGTGTAAGGTTGCCATATAAACTGATCATGTCGCATTGAATCGAAAGCATCCCTATACCCAATTAGTGTGGTCACCCCTTCCGGTCTCTTACGATTCACACTTACCCACCTACGACCCAATGAGTCAATCCTTATTTGATGTTGAGAACCTAATGGGTTCGGTCCATGATGAGTAGCATTAACGGGTCCTATGAGTGTAGGTCGACCAATACTAATCCTCTCCCAAGCCCACAATTGCAATAGAATAAGGGGACCTCCAGTGTCTTTGGACTTGACGTTGCTTGCTCTACATAAATTACGATATAAAGTAGCAAGTACGACACCTCCCCAAGAGTAATTATCTAATTTGGTCAAATCCCTCAACAAAGGCAAATAAACAACTTGAATGTCATTACCACTCTTATCCGGAAACATGATAGTTGCCATTAAGATAAGCAAATACGCCCTCACATATTGATGTAGAACATCTTCATTTGCATCTTCCGTAAAACCACTAAATTGTTCCAACAACCAACCAATCCTCAAAGAAGCCCCCTTAAGGTCTCCAACACCCGGTGTTTTGCCTAAGAGTTCAGTTACTAACAAGGGCCAATTATAAGCGGTTGTTCCACTAACAATATCCTCTCTAATCCGTAGCTCTAACAACACTTGAACATCTTGCAAGGTCACAGTAGCCTCGCCAATAGTCAAGTGAAATGAATGGGTTTCCGGCCTCCATCGCTCAACCAAAGCACTTATTAAATCCACATTAAACTTCAAACCCACTAACCTATGAATAAAAAAAAACTGAGTGTCCCTAATGAAATTAACTACGTGATCACTTACCAAAAACCCCTTGTGCGAAACTAAGTGTGACCTACATCGGAGGGAACCAACGTCCCCTCCTTCCAATATTGCCTTGCTCCTGTGAACCTCTTGTTGTGTGAGAAGTTCCGGGTTCACCGGGCCTTCTTGTTGATGTTGTTCCATTATTCCTGCATATTTAAAAGAACATTATTAGATTAGCATAAAATAAATGTTGAAATAATAACAACAAATTATGGAAATAAAAAAATTAAAGACAAGTGTAAGTAGTAGAATACCCTTGTGAATTGTTAACTCTCATGGTACAAGTTTTTTTATTGTGGCCTAAACCACGACACAAACTACATGACACCTTGTTCTTACTCTTCTCATCCATTTCATTAAGAAATCTTTTATTCTTCCGTCTTCCTTTTCTCCGTTTGTTTTGCTCATCGGACACTATTTTAGGCCCATTGTAAGGACCCCAATAAACCTCATCTTTCAAAGGGTGAAATTTAGAAGCATATGAAGCTAAGCGTTCTCCGGTAGTGTAGGCGATGTCCACAAATTGAGTAGCATTTAAAACCTTTTTTTTTACAAACGGCATACACATGTGAACATGGATACTTGTATGTTTGGAACTTGTTACAAGTACATGTCCTCTTGGATAAATCAACGGTGTGCAAATGGTTACCATGTGACATGGGTAGTGAACCTCTACGTGTTGTGACTTGGTACACCCCTCCGACATGGTCAAAAGCCACAACCTTATGGTATGCTTCTTTTTTGCAATTTTCCTCCAACAAGGTTGTAATCTTCGGACTATAATGAAGCGCCTTCATCAACCGTTTCCTTGCAAACTCACGTCGCTCAACAAAGTATGCATTAACTCTAAAAAATACACACTTTACGAGTGCCGTTACGGGTAGAAAACGTGGTCCTTTAAGAACATTATTAAATGCCTCAACCAAGTTAGTAGTCAATATTCCATATCTATGTCCACCATCATGGCAAATTGACCACTTCTCTATTCCAATTTCAACAACATATTGTTGTGCCTCTCTATTCAACTCACCTAGGCGATGAAATCCTATGTCAAACTTATTGTTTTGTAATTGCATTGTCGTTGACCCAAACATTTCTTTCACTGCATTATTTCTAAATCTTGTATTAACATTTGAAGCCAAATGACGAATGCAAACTCTATGATAAGCATACGGCTCCTCCCACCCACTACCAACTTCACTCATTGCTTTCATAATCCCTTTGTGTCTATCGGAAATGACACACAACCCACTTCTTTTGGTAACAAATACTCTTATGCAAGACATAAACCAAGGCCAACTATCGGTATTTTCGGCTTCAACATTAGCAAAAGCAACCGGGAAAATTTGGTTATTGGCATCAATTGACATAGCTGTCAAAATAGTTCCCTTGAACTTTCCATATAAGTGAGTTCCATCAATGCTTAAAACTGGCCGACAATGTTCAAAGCCATCAATACATGGTTTAAATGCCCAAAAACACGCTTGAATGTTTGCACATTTGGGTTTGTTGTTGGTGTTGTATAAAATTGAACAATAGTGCCAGGATTAGATTCTTTTAAGCCTTGCATGAAAAGAGGTAGCAACTCATATGATTTATCCCAATCTCCAAATATATCCTCAATTGCTCTTTGTTTTGCATTCCAAGCTTTGGTGTATGAAATTGTGTAACCATATTTATCTAAAATATAAGTAACAACAAAGTTTACTTTATATCCCCAATCTACCTCAACAAGGTTACGAATCTCATGACTTATGAATGCTCATTTCAAATTCATGTGGTCTTGAGGTACCATGTCACAAACACAAGACTCATCATGACGACCTTTGTATGTGACAATGGTAAAAACTTCAGAATGAAAGTCTTTTTGTGTAGCCCTTAACCGCCAATTACATGGTGTAGGAGACCGGCCACATTTGAAGGTAATAGTATTAGGCTTTGATTCGGCAACTTTGAAAAATTGATTTGCTTTAACACAATATGATGTCACCTCATCGCTAAGTGAAGCTTTGTTTGGGAATACTTGTCCAACCGCAAACTCTTTGCCATGTTCATATCTTACCCTATTTTCCCAAGGTTTCCAACTATTCAATTCATCCTCATCTAATTGATCAATCTTATTAAACTCAACAATAGGAGCACTAGCAAAGACAAGATCATCATCACCATCTTCTTCATTTGCCAACAAATTCTCATCAAGAATTGTCAATTCCTCATCAATATCATCACCTTCTAAGTTACCATAAAATTCCCCATCATTTACGTCATTAGTTTCAAGTGAAACAAATTGAGCAACATCATCTAGCCTAATACTTGGGGTAGGAGTGATAATTTGACTAGTGGAAACTTCTACAAATATGTCCATTGAAGGAGCATGTGAATGACGAATACTTGCCCATAACGCTTTAAAGGCTCCCTCATTATTAAGGGGTACAATTTTGAAACACCCGGCACTTGGAAATTTCATCATCACCTTCAACTGAGTACCCAAACTTTGAACGCCGATTCCCTTATATATCTCTTCAACTAATTCAAGATATGTCATCTTTGTACTAGCTAGAATAAAACATTGATTCCCTCCTCTATAAGTTACACATCCATTTTGCTCAACACTTCTCCATCCCAATAACAAATAAGAAGAAAATCACAAATTTCCATTCTATACAAAAAAATGTAACAAATTCAGTATAAATCAACTACCTATAACCTAATTTCCCTAAAATACATACCTAAACAACAATTAAAATACATAAATCGTTCATCTTAATTAGGGTTTCGAAATTTGGGGTTTTTTTTAAACAACCTTAAATTAACACATATAAGTTGTAGATCTAAGCACAAAACAACATAATTACCAACAATGAAGACAAAATAAGCTAAATCTACATTCAAAAGATGAAATTAAATAAGTTAAAATAATTAAATTACCTTGCTAATTAGGTAGAATGTATAATTTGAAAAGCAAAAACCCAATATAATGCCGGAGACACGCCGGAGATTCGCCGGAGATGAGTGTGAGGTGAAGAAATAAGAAGGGGGGTGAGGTTTGTTCTATCGCACTTGGGGTGTTTGTGAGGCGGAGATGGTGAATGGTTTGTTTTATTTGGTAGAAAGTGACGGAAATACAACATTTGTTAAAAAAAAAAAGAAATCTGACCAAACACGCCATACGTATTGGCGTGTTTATTATGTAAACACGCCATACGTAATGGCGTGTTCTATTTCCTTCCAATAACGCAGCTACTGGACTTGGGTTGGAATTTTGGGCTGCTTAAACACGACATACGTAATGGCGTGTTTACTTCACAAGACACGCCATTAGCTATGACGTGTTTCCTTTGTTTCACTTGTTCAGCTACTGCCTTGGGTTGGAATTTTAGACTGATTAAACACGCCATATCCAATGGCGTGTTCTCTGAACTAAACACGCCAATACGTATGGCGTGTTTAAACCCCATACAGGCTCGTAAAAACCGAGCCTACGTGGACACCATTTCGATAAATATTTTCAAAACCGACCCAAAACGACAATTCTTTTATTTTTGAGCATTATTTCAAAAACGAACTCTATTTTTCCGAGCTTATTACTTCAAACTTTATTTGTTTTTGAGAATGGGTATATTTTTTCTGAGCTTATTAAAATTTATAACTAGATTTTAATTTTTTTTCCCTTCAAAACACAAATTTAACAAGTTTATATGTAATATTTTTGAGTTTTATTGTAATATTCCGAGATTATTATCTAAGTGAATGAAATCAAAAGCTTTATAATAAAACTCATAAGTTCTAAAATAAAACTCAAAAACTTTATTATAATACTCAGAAAATATAAACTTGTTGGTAGTACATCGGATATATAATCCACTTACTGACAGCTAAGAAGGGATGCTAATAGACACATGTATTTTCATATACTCGCACAATGTCTGGTGTCAACCACTACTTTAAACACCACTTTAAGCCTTTAAATTGGTCGGTGGTCAGCCCTGGCTGGTAAGGCCTACCCTTCACCTGAACTTTTCTGTCCCAAAAAAAAAAACAATGCCTGGTGTCAACAACACGTCGACACAACCATTACATGGAAAGTAAATATAGCAAATAAGATTCTACAGTGGAACCGATACAAAGTTATAGCATAAGATTCAAGCTGAGCTAGAATTCTAAATCTAAACGTAATAAAAGGTGGCGGTCGTGTGATAAAGGAAACAGACGATGGGAGCGTAATATTTATCTCACAACGGGGTCTCACTTATCTACCATGACCTGAAATGATGAATTACCAGAGTTGGATGGTGTGACTGGTAAAGCTTTCATCTCATAAACAAGTGGTCCAGAGTTTGACTCCTTACTCCTGCGAGAGAAAGACATTGAAGCTGGGAGGGGTCTATTAATTAAATTACTTTCAGTTGACTGAACCACTTTGTCACTACGTGGAGCAGGTGTTTCAGGAAACCCTTGTGACTTACGAAGATAGCGTCTAGCTGAAACAATACCGCATATGATGCAGCTAATGAAGCCAAATCCAGCCATAACAAGGTAGTATCTGTCAAGATGGCTACCATCAATGTCATCTCCAAACCAACCGGAACTACCGTCTATCTTTGATACTGAATACCAACAGACAAACCAAAGACAACCAAGTAATTGCCCAACACCCACCACACCTTCTGAAAATAAATTTCCATATGAGCTACTAATTGGCTTGGGCATTTCCTGTTCAAAGAAATCCTCTATGCCGGTTTTAGCTAAGCCGTCCATGGCTCCGAGTAAAAAAAGCTGAGGCATGAGCCAAAACACACTGATATTTGAGTCGGTGTTTATGGCTTTCAGTCTTTTAGCCTCAACCAGGAATGCGACCACAAAACAAGGAACTGATAGCAGCATTGCCAGCCCTACTCGTGCTGCACCATAAAATGGATAGTATGGTCCTTTAACATGCTTTTTCCGTACCCAACGGCACAATCGGCTAACAAGCTCTTGAGTTACTCTTGGGCTGTAGGTAATTACTTCAATGGGTATTTCAAATGAGTAGACTTGAGCATCCATATTGTTTGCTTGACCTGTAAAGAATGTATCGCCTACTGATGTCAGTACACCGTACAACAGGAATATCGAGGATAGCCTGATTGCTTTGAAGAAACGCCTGGTGTCGTTGACTTGGCTGACTTTGAAAAGTCTATGGTTATCAAATTCAGTATCAGCATTCTCCGTCGATGGGTTATATAATGTAGCTTTATCAAGGAACCTGCATTTTTACAAGTGGCTGTTTTAACAAGTATGTACAGAACAGAGATGGTGCAGACAGTAATATTATCAACTTGATACATATACGGTACACCCATTAGCCAATAGTGTTAAAAAATTAGTGTTAAAAAGTTACCGTAGTTTAGGTTCAGAGTTGTTATTATCTATGTCATGATCAACGCGGCTATCGTCTCTGCTGGTATCAGAGTTCTTTAGTTCAGGTTGAGGAGTACTATCTGCATCACCGTAGTATCTAGAAGTTCCTTTGGAGTCATAATGCCGTTTATTAAATGCAGCTAGGCACACTCGGAAAACTTGTACAAGTGAGCTCGTTTGAGGTTTTGTAAAAGAGCGGTAATACACCTTTCCAATAAAGAAGACTGCGGAGGTTGATATGAGAAGAACGGCGAGACAAAGAAATTCAGGCCTTCCTCCAGGAATGAGAAATATGGCAATTGGCATGCCGACTATTACTATCCGAAAGTAGATAATTTCAGACCAAAGTCGAGTAAATATTTTGTGGGTGTAAATCCATAAACGGCTTCTTGTTCTATCATCTTTGCTAGTGTCTTGTATTTCATTACCTCCTCGTCTTTCATCTTCATGATCACTGACGGCTCTATCTTGTATACGTCTCTCCTCGTCTCCATCCCCATTATATTTTACATAACCACATTGCCCCACAGTTATAAGAACCAAAGAAAGATAAAAGAAAACATCTAGTGTTGTAAAACCTCTATCATTTTCTTCGCCTATAGGAAATATCAAGTACAATATCAATAGCCCCTGTATGTAGCACATTTCAACATCCCATGATTATTATCAGACCACGTACGAATTAGTAAATCGGTTATTATTAACCGATAAAAGACAACTCAAAAGAAGCTCACCATGAAGTATAACAAGGCGGAGAGTAGAAGCATGAAGCTGTCGCCAAGACAAGTATCGGCGAGGCATGCTACGAGAATCGGAAACACTGATTTAGATCCATCCTGGATATTTGTTAGTATGACTGCATCGTACAGTTTTAATTTCCACACATCCGTGAACAGTGCGTATAGCACACTCAAATGATAATTTGCTACATAGAAGCTCACAAGTAGTAGTAATTCTGCCAAAGTTTATCAATCATCAGCTCCTTCATTAATTCAATATACACCACGATAAAAGTATTGAGGATAAAAATGAGACTAAAACGTGATTTCCCGCCCCAACAATTGAAGCGAATTAGGATCAGTTATTAGGTGGGGCCAAATATTAGATAATAAGTGGACCAAATTGAGTGCGGATGATCCAATTCCTCATCAAAGACATTACTGAAATTGAAAGGCAAACAATTGACTATGAAACCCAAAATGAAATAGACAAATAAATGACCGGAACGGAAATTTGTAGCTATGAAAATAATGAACATAGTTTTTTATTGACAATAATAAAAATATATAATCTATCTATCTATTATCTAATACACCATCAAAATCATATCATATCAATACATATATATAAAGCAGAAACTTTTCGAGCGATATAAGAGAGTCCAACTTTTTTAGAATTCCTAATAAGTGTAGATTTAGCTTTTTTTCTCTTAATAGTTTATGATAAAATTATCCTAATCAAAGTAGATCTAATAATTTATGAGAAAGTAATCCTAATAGAAGTAAATCTAATATTTTATAAGAAAAAAAATACTAATAGAAGTGGATCTAATAATTTATTGATTATTTTTACTAACATAATAATAGAAAAATAATGTTATAAAGAATATTTATTTTAGAAATATTTATAAAGTAAAAAAAAAGTCATATAATAAACGTATAAAAGTGTTAAAATTGTATATTTTATAAACATATAATTAATCTTTGTGAGAAAAAAAAAAGATCATAATCTCTTACAAATATAAATATTTGATGGGGAATATTCTGCACCCACTGACCGAGTCAACATATTGAGCAAGGTCAAAGCTAAAAAGACAGCAAGTCAACATATTAACAGCCTAACCGACAAAGCTTCGTCGGCCGACACTGGTCTCGGCTCGGAACTAGCGCCGAGAGGCATATCCGCGTACTCACATCCGGTCCCCTCGGCATGGAGTCAACCAGGCTTGCCGGCCTGTCATGGGTCCCTCGGCCGAGGGTAAAACGATCTTTTTCACTCGCTACGCCACTTGGCCACTTGGCCACTACGTGATAAAAGGTGAAAGTTTATAAATACTCATCATCTCTCATTGAGAAACTAACTGAAAATCTGGTATAAACTCCCTTATCTCTCTACAATATACTTTGCCAAGTTAACATACAACTTATCTCTCTAAGTTTACTGACTTGAGCGTCGGAGTGAGTACGTTCGGCCCCAAGCCGAGCCCTCAGTTTGTTCATCTTTACAGGAAAGAGTGAAAGGAAGAGACGAGCAACGACATCATCCTACAAGCTCAAGTGGTCACAATCCTGCTCCGGAATTACACCCGGAACAATATTGTCAAAAATCTAAGTTGTTCAATTTTAACTATTTTGTGAAATAATTTGTGTAGTAATAAAGATAATTTTATTTAGAATTTTTTGTGAATATTTAAAAGATTTACAAAAGATTCGAGTTGGTAATGAGTATAACCAAACCTGTAATTGTCTTACACAAAAACCTTAGGAAAAAGCTAAACTTTGTTTTAAAAAAAATATTTCATGAAAAAGTAACATGTCATAATAGGAAAAAGAGGTAAAGAATGATATTTACTTAGCATTTGACAGAGAAAAATTTCTACAATGACAATATTAGAAATAAACAACTTCAACGATGGCATAAAATAGTTTTAACTCTGACTTTCTATAACGTGTCAAATGTGTATGATTAAATTACCAATAATATTCACATAAGATTAAAAAAAATTGAACTACTATTTAAAAATATTAAATAAGTCTCATATAGATTTGTCAAATGAGCCAAAAAATTAAATACAAATGAACAAAGTCAAGAATTTCGATTTTATGCAGACTAATAATTCAAGAACCAACTAACTATGAATAGGTCAGTGTAAATATATATACAAATTGTGAGAACTATATATAATCTACTATTATATCACCGATTTTTTTTTCAAACTGGTTTCAAATTTATCTCAAATGTATTGAACTGCCAAATATACAAAATTATTCGGTTAGATTAATTTTTACTTTTTAAATTTCAATTCTTCTATGTGTTTTTATTCACTTAATTATTTACCGCGGTTTGCGAATGATTGGTTATTACTTTGTCATGTACTGATTGTTTATTTAAAAGTGCAATAGTTTTTACGGTAGCTTTTCAAAGGTGTTTTTTTTTTTTTTGGAAAATTTCCATTTTGGTCCCTGAGATTTGGGTTAATTCCACTTTAGTGCCATGGGGTTTGCATAATTCCACTTTAGTGTCCTAAGGTTTCGACTACTTCCACTTTGTTAACCTGAATTTTGAATAAAATTTCATTTTGGTGGCCTAAAACATTTAATGGTCAACTTTTATCATAAGTAATTATATTTTCAGTAAAATGAAGTGCAAAATTGGATATTAAACTGCATACAACATAGTAATATTGCAAAAAATGTTTGATTTGTTATGTTCAAAATATTTTTTTAGTACTCCCTCCATTATCAATATAGTTGGACTTTTTCTTTTATCAACTTAATTGACGTCTACTATCAAACCATGACAATGTAAACCAACGTTTGCAATCTGTTCAACAAATTCTTAGAACATTCAACATGCATATTGTTAAAGATGTTCCTAATGGGAGCCTCATGCATTCTATGTAACAGAATCACATGTATTTTCGTACTGTTGTTTAAAGACTACTAATTTTATTGGAATTTAGTATGAATTTGATTTTACGAGAAGGTATATAAAGAGCAAAATACTCTCTTAATTGTAGATAGTCAAGGTAAACTTTTGCTATAGGAGATCTAACATTTCTCTAAACACACTAAATATAGTTATTTATGATACTTGTTGCTTTACATAACACCATTTAGTTTTACATAGTTGTTATAGGTTAAAATAATTTGCAAAACTCATAAAGGTCTGTCTCAGTTATTAATGGCGGTTCATTTAGTGAGCTGCACTATATTTATGGAGATAATATTTTGTATTTAATTAAAACCTGTGATTTCTATAATAATAATGGAAAAAACTAATTACATACTCTTATTATGTTACTTAATGTTTTATAACTAAAATGATAACTACTAAATGACAAAACTCCTATGCTAAAAACACTAATAGTTCATTGATCAACTATACCAACCACGAACTTTTGTTTATTATAAATGATTTAAACATAATTGAACTTCTTTTATCAACTATAAAATATATGTATAAAGATGACCCTAATAGGAGCCCCGTGCATCGCACGGGCTTTTCAACTAGTATTATATTAAAGCAGAAACCATCTGCCACGTGTCATCGGCAGATGGCTTCTGCCACGTGTCATCGGCAGATGGCTTCTGCCACGTGTCATTTGCAAATTAAATATTTCATTTCCGTATAATCAGCATAATTTCCATATTTGAAAGATTTTTAACAGATTTTCCAAAACAAGAGGAGTATCTTTTCAAAATCTATCCTTTTAAACTCATTATCATATATTACCTATAAATCAAAAAGAATCTTTCCTGAAATCCCTAAAAATCATGTGCAAAGATGATCATGTAACTTGGCCTGATATTATAACTTTGATTATAACTATGCTTTTCGATGAATTAATATTAAAATTTATTTAAATTAGCAGAAATTGAAATATAGGTAATTTTGAAGATAGAGTATATTTGATTAGTAGGATGAAGCATTAAGAGTTGATGATAATTATGAAAGACCGAGTCATCCGTTAATACTTAATAGCGCCGCTTTCATCTTTTATTCTTTAGGATTTTTGGTAATTTAAATACTTTTCCTATTTTTAAAACTCTTCTTCTTTTTTTTTTTTACAAAAAATATTATTTCGTCTGTTATAATTTGAAAAGATTTGAAGACGATTTTAATTGTTGAGAAAACGATTAAATGTTTTGTATTAGTTATATCATTCTAAACTCACAGATTGTAGAATAAGACGGTTTCACATATAAGGCGTCTTTTTATCTAAGAAAACAATAATTTAATGCTATTAGTAAATAAATATGTGTTTTTTATATAATGACAATCACATACATTGTAAAACCGTTTTACACAGTAATTATGGAAAAACCTTATATATAACATCACTATTTATTTGTGAGATGATTACTTTATGAGAGGTTATATTCTATAACGAATTTGTTACTATTAATAAATATATTATATAGATAATTAGATAATTAGACATTGAACAATATTCTACGAAAATATGAAAGTATTGCTACTTGGTGGCAGAAAAAAAGAATATATTTTTTAATTTCATATATTAATGTGTATCCTTAACGCATACGTTCAAAAGGCATTTTTATTATTTATCGAAAACATATTTCAGTAAAATGATACTCTTTCATTCCACTTTTATTGTCTTATTTTCTATTTTGAAAAAAAGTTATAGTTTTATGAATAAGATTGGTTCTTAATCCATTTAGCATACTATATTTAAAAATAAGACAATTAATTTGGATTAAGTTTTAGAGTATGAATAAGATTGGTTGTTAATCCATTTAACATACTAAATTTAAAAATAAGACAATTAATTTGGATTAAATTTTGGAAAAAAGAATAAAATGAAATGGAAGAGTAATTACTTAAAAATATTACCAAGACAAACGTATAGCAAAAAAATGAGTCATTTTTGCAACTTAGGAAGCTTGAACCTTAAGAGAATATCATTCAGTCACTTACAGGTACGAGGTAATTAATCATGAGACTATTGCATCAAAGTATGGAAAATAGCTATTTTTTTTTGGTGCAGATGGAAAATAGCTAATTAAAGTTGTGAAATAGCTAACCAACCGACCAGTAAGAAACTGATTAATTTTGTTACAAATACAAATTTGTTTGTTTGTGTCAAAATATAAACGATGAAAATAGAATTGAGGTAAATGGAAAAAAAATGGTTTAGACTGGTAAAGGAAATATTAAAACCTAAGAATAAATATTTTTAGCATAGAAAGAGTTTTGGCAAATTAAATTTGAGTTTGGTCAATTTAAATGCTTAGTTTGTAAATTTAAGCATATCTTTATTTCACACCTAATAACATTTCTCCAAATAAGTCCATAATATATATTAGGTCATAAGCAATAGATAATATAGAGTTACAAAAAATCAATTTAGATACTTAGTATTATTTTCAATTTATAAAAGTTGGAGTGACTTTAAAAAATTATCTAACAACTAACGCATAACATTATGACATTGTAAGGAAATGAGTAAATAAGTTGTTAGTAAAAAAATGCTTTATCCATTTTAATTTTATTGTTCAAATCACTCATTTTAAATTATCTCAAATTAACAATGTTGAGAGACAAGTGTTAACAATTAACATGACTCAATAAACAAAAAAAAAATTTGGCGACTTGAAAGGCGAATGAATAATGAGCGGTGTTGATGGTGGGAGGTCGTGATAGGGGATGGGTCGCTATGAGTGGGTAATGATAGGGTGAGAAGTCGCATATTGTTAGTCGAAGGGTTAGGGATCACCCATGAGGGTAGGGCCGAAATGGTGGTTATACTGGATGACGTACGAGACGTACGGGGATGGTGAAGGGCAAGATGGGGTAGTATTGTTGGAGGACGTATGATACGCGAGGGGGTTGTTGAGATAGGGGTTGAGATAAACGTCGTGTCTGAGATGTTGGGTGCGTTCACCACTACGGTGGAGGGTCTGTTGGTGAATCTCGAGGTAATCAGTCAGTGATAGCGAACGTTAGCTCCTTTCACATGTTCAAGCGATTGTGGGTGGGAGAGAAAATGAGAGATAAGGTAGAGAATTGAGAGGATAACAAATAATAGGGGTAATCTGATATAAAAACGTACTACAATGACTAAAATTAAATGTATATTGCCTAAATTAACAGGTTATAAATATCCAATAACTTTATATCCGCTTTTCAGATTTCACCTCTCATATGTTAAAAACTCGAGGAAAAAAAAGCAGGGTACTTTGATTAAAATTAAGCAACATAAACTTAATAAAAGTATGTGGATAGTCAAAGCGAACTATTCTTAAAATTTAGTTATTTACTAAATAAAAAATACATAAGTTTTTACTTTTAATAATACTTTTTATTACTACCCGTGCAGTGCACGGGTTCAAAGACTAGTATCTAATCTAATCCAATATTATACGTAGTATATATCACCAGAAACTGGGGGTGTTTGGTTGGTACTTTTGGAATGGATTGGAATTGATTCAATTCATTCTAGTGTTTGGTTGGAAGATTTTGGAATGGAGTTAGATACCCAGTGCATTCTAACTCTATTCCAACCCCTTGAAATCTCATACCCATGTTTCCACTATTAATTTATATATCTATCCGAGGTGAAATATTAAAAATCAATGTTCACGAGTATTTTTTATCTAAATATTTATGGATCTAATTATTTTTTTTTTCCGAATTATTCAAGTAAGAGAAAAACATGTTTAATAACGTTAGATCGAATTTGGGTTAGGTTTGTTAGTTTTAAGTTTCGAGTCATAGTTGCGAATGAAGAGTCTTGGATAATGGTTTTTTAGTTTACTAACTCGACAAGGGTAGTTTTGTCAAATCTAGTTGCAATAATAGAGTATTTGTTAAAGTGAAATTTTCTTTGGACAATTTCTCACATTCCATTAGTTTTTTTACCTATTTGTCACATGTGAAACTTTTTTTACCAATTTGGCAACAACCCTCCACTTTTTTTTACCAATTTGGTAGTTTGGCCCATCAAAACTCTACAGTAATCCTGTACCCATAATTTATTGAGTAAACTAGAAATTATTCCTTTACTGAAATTATTCATTTAAGTTGCATTTTGTCCTAAAATTGTTTCAAAACTCCAACTTTAGTTCGTTTGTTGTTGAACTCTCTCTCCATTTGTCTACATAGTTATACCTTTCAAAATATAAATTGACCAACTTACAAACGGAATAAGTTCAAAAGGAATAAAATACTTCACTTAAGTTGAAGTTTTGAAGCAATTTTAGGACAAAATGCAACTTAAGGAGTAATTTTAGGAAAAAAATTCAAAAAGAAATAATTTTTAAAAACTGGATTTTGAAAGGGAGTAATTTCTAGCTTCCCCTAATTCGAAATTACTTTTTAACATACGGATTTTACTATTTCACATACACTTTTTCTTAAACCTAAGCAAATTGACTCTTGTTTGAACCTTTTCCCCTAAAATAGAATCTAATTACTCTAAAATCTTGCACAATGAATCATAATTCTCCAATTAGTAAAGTATTTTAATTGTTTATCAATTATTAGGGTTGATCAATTAGTAAAATCAATATGTTTAATTGTTTATCCATTATTATAGTTGGATCCATTTGATTTCTATAGTTCTTAAATGAATAAGTCGAGCAAATTGCGTTTGATACGCCTGATCTAATAAATATTGCAGACCATAAATTACTTGGTGTAGATGATGATCCAAATTAAATTAAACTCAAATAGATGATGTTGCAGGAAGTGATAGCTGTTCTCTTACGGTTCGGTTGTTCAGAATTGTTCCTCTCCCTAATTTCTCGTGGAGTAAGTATTGATGTCGGTCATAATTATACAATTACGATCCTCATCATCTTCTAGGAGATAAGTCCATATCAGGCTATGAGGCATGAACTTGTTGTGGAGACATTAAGATAATCATGGCGTTTTACAATTACTTTTAAGATCTCAGCCAACCAGCCACATATTGCTAACTAATGTATGCTACTGCTACATGTAGGCCGGAGGACGGGTTGATCGGAGTAAGTCGAACAAAGTGGGTTGCCGAGGGGGATGAATGGAAGGGAGGTGAAGGGAAGTGAAGGGAGATGAAAAAAAAAAATCAATTGATTAAAAGTGGAAAAAAATGATAAGGTTAAAATTGTAAAACGCGTATGTGAAAGAGTACAATTCGTATGTGAAAAAGCATGACCCTTCATTTGTATGAGCATGCAGGAGTGTAAATGAGCTCGACTCATATGATATTTTACGAGCTCGAGCTTTGTTCGATTACCATTTTTCCGAGCATTATTTTAATCTAACGTAATTTTTAAATTAAATATTTCATTTTAAGTTAGATTTTTTTTCTGTTTATTAGCTTGAAATAACATTTTTTATGTTATTTTCTTTTCTTAACTAATATTATAATTAATTTATCATAAACCTAATTTAAGTAAACATTATTGATAAAAATAAAATAATTTAAAAATAACCAGTTTTCGAGCGGAGCCTTAGTGTGTGCTCGGGTTCGGCTCGGTTAGACCGATCTCGAGCCGAGCTTTGATCGAGACGATTCCAAGGACTTGTGGAGCTGACTCAGTTCATTTACCGCTCTAAGCGTACGTGCTCTCCACACCCCCAAGTACACTCATGTCTTTGGTGTTCTACTCAAAAACACAAAAAATTCCATCACTAAAAACGATCTTAAGTAAACACTATAATGCTAAATATTTTCACTCCCAACCTAATTACATTATATTCTAACACTAATTGGGTAAATAATTGTCCGCAAGAGTGGAGTTTAGTGGTTAAAACTTGAGTAAAATTCTCAGGAAACTCAGGTTCAAGCCTCTCCAAGAGCAAAATCATGTGGAGCATTTTTGGCCTGAGTCCATGCCTAATAGACTTCGAGCATGTCACTCTCGGGTGGCTTAACTGGTATACGTGGTTTGCAGGCTACCACGTACACCCAAGGATAGGATTTACCCGGTGTGCACCGAAGATAGCGGCTGCGGGTTTCCTCGTCACCCAAAAAAAAATTGGTAAATAATTTTTTTGCTAGCTAACACCATTTTGGGGAAAAAGAATTGTAAAACAAGCTAGACTTACGTCTAAAGTAAGATCTTTACCTGATATAAAATTAATTCCTCTTTCAGGGTTAGAGAAGAATTTGCTGAAGGAACTGAAGTTCGGGTGCATGTTGCTGGACTTCAGGACTTGGCCAAGTTTCCGAAGAGTTTCCCGTTGTTTTATTTATGAGACGAATCGGATCAGGCCGTGTTTTATTTTTATCTAAACTTAAAATTCTACAAACGCACACTGGTAGAATTAACCATTCACGCATTTTGTATAAATTATTAAGAAATGTGGGGTAAGACTGATAAGAGGCCAGAGATTGATAGCTTTCAAAAACCCGGCTTAGAATATTTTTTTTTTTTTTGTTTTTTGACAATGGGATAGATTCCAACTTCCATTTGAGAGTCTTCTTTTTACCCTTGTTTTCTTGGTTCTACTATGCTAATTTGAAAGCCTTTGTCCTTTTTTAATTTCACAATTCTCATCCGCGAGTTATTATAGGTTTATTTCGATTAAGCTAACCTTATTAAAAAAATAAGTAGTAGAAAAAAATGCGTAAAAGTTCAATAAGCTGGACACTCAATTGTCTTCACTCCACATCTCCACTTTTAAATTAACTATTTACGGAGTAATTTTTAATTACACAATGTATTTATTACATTCTCTCCATATACCAGAATTTTACTATGTTGCTGGGTACTAAAACAACTGAAGGAAAAACCATCTTCCCTTTAGTAAAACAAAAGTTTTTAATTCGAGATAAAGACGTGCATATTGAAATCATGATGTTTTCCATATACAACATTAGAACCCACCTATGCATACACTCCTCACAATGTGACATTCTCTCACCTTACCAATGCATACACTCCTCATATAGGGACTGACAAACCCATTTACCCCTTGCTTCCCCCCTCTCTCTCTCTCTCTCTCTCTCTCTCTGCAACGATCACCCACCGCCGGCAGCCACGACATAGATCTGCGCAGGCAGCCGCCACTAAAGACCCACGATGTCGCCTCCAACCACCCTATCTCTGGCGATGCGCCACTACTCTCACTAACCCCCCCCCCCCTCACCACACACACAAACAACTTCTTCTCTTACCTGTTAACGCCGGCACCGGAGCTCCGGCAGCCACAGACAACACCAACTCCTCCTCAGCCTCACCTTCCTCTCGCACTATCGAACCTCCCCTTGCATCCGCACCACATCACCGCCCTTGTTTATTTCAGGCATAAATTCACCGTCGCCGGTGCAGCGACATATTTTCCTGCTGATTCTGACACGGTTAGATTCGGAATGTATACTCAAGAGCACCTAAAGTATTGTTTTTTCGAAATTTCTTGTCATTTTTTTTAGATCTAACCATTAATAAACGAAATTCAATTAAAAAATATAGTGTGTAAGGTGTTTGAAGGCTGTTGGCAGAGGCGAACTGAGGTGGTGGTGGTGATGTGAAATAATTGGTTGTTGCCGACAATAACTTGGTGGCGGCAGTCGTGGGTTCAAGTGTTGTTGTCGGTGATAGTCGAGGTGCGAGACTTGAGTTGATGGTGAATAGTCGTGTGACGACGCTGGCTTGCTCCTCGCTGTCATCGTCTGAGTGAGTAGGGATATCGCCGACGTGGTGTGTTGGACGCCGACTGATTGTGGGATGAGTAGTTGTAAGTGTTGGATTAGTGTGGTGGGTGTGGAGGCGATGTCTTGTTTGTGTTTTGGGATGATGTGCCGGTGTTGCTCAGAGGTGGTGGTCGGTTGTGGTAATATGGCAGTGATAGGTTGGCGGCGGTGGTGGTGTCGACGGCAGTAGTGTTACTAGTTAGTGGTAGTAGTGGCGGTGGTGGTGGAAGAGAGTGGCAGTGGTGGTGGTGGGGGGCAGTGGATACGCAAAATATCACTCTAGATACACATGGTACAACTACCGGATACACTTGGTAACTAGTGGATACATGTGTATCTAGTTACTAACTTGTGTATCCAAAAATATTATACTGTGTATGTGAGTAGTTCGTACAGTTCGCACCGTATCCGAAAAATATATATATATATATATATATATATATATATATATATATATATATATATATATATATATATATATATATATATATATATATATATATATATATAAGATCCGGTGAGAACCACTAACATAATGAGAACCGTGAGAACCCTTACCAAATCATCATCAAATCTTGTTCTGAAAATTTTGATGGATCATTTACCCTTAGTTTAGTTTATTCAAATACATTTTTAGTATAGCTAAACAAAATTTATTGATTTTTTTAACAAATATAAACTTAATGTATAAAAATACAATTATGTATACTAAAATGGCTATAGATGCACGAAAACGAATATTAGGTTTATGAAAACTGTTACATGCATGAAAATGATTATTAGGTGCATGAAAATCAGGCTCTAGGTGCACGAAAACGAGTTCTAGGTGCATGAAAATTGTTAGATACAATAAATTGAGTAGTAGGTGCATGAAAATTATTAAAATGTTTCTCGTCTCGATTTCCGTCAATAATTTATATTTTTTGGACCAAGAAATATGTTATCTAGCCATAAAATTCTATGCCGAATCCAAATATGTCGTTATTTTTCAGAAAAAAAATATGTAAGGTGGAGTTCTCAAGGTTCTCATTTTGTTGGTGGTTCTCACTGGATCCCAAATCTATATATATATATATATATATATATATATATATAGATTTAGGATCCGGTGAGAACGATCACTCGGTGCAAACGGTGAGAACGACCTACATCAATAGGATTTTATAACAGATTTTATACGGTCTGCCTACTTTTTCTAATTTTCGCGGTTCATATATATTTGTGATATTTTTTTATTTCCTTCTCTCTCCTTTCATTTTTCTAATTTCGTTCTTCTCTCTACCTTTTTCCCCCAAATCACCATAAACCCTAATTTCTTCCCCAAATCATTTCATCGTCAATTTCCGGTGAATTAATTGTTGATAACGATGAATGATTATCATTCGTCTGCCGTTTAATCGTTCTAATTTCCTTAATCGCTCTATTTCTATGAATTTCGCAAGTAATTTGGTATGATTTGATCTTCAACTTTTAATTGTTAATGTCTATTTCTTCGATTTTTTGTTTTATTAAGCTGAGTTATCCTTTAATAAGCTGAATCTAACTTCGTCGTTGTCTTTCGAAATCATTAATGCAGGTTTACCCTAATTTCTTCCCCAAATCAGTTGTTCGTCAATTTGCGGTGAATTAATTGTTGATAACGATGATCGATTATCATTCGTCTGCCGTTTACTCGTTCTACTTTACTTAATCGCTCTATTTCTATGAACTTCGCAAGTATTTTGGTATGATTTGATCTTCAACTTTTAGTTGTTAATGTCTATTTCTTCGATTATTTGTTTTATTAAGCTGTATTATCCTTTATTAAGCTGAATCTTACTTCGTCGTTGTCTTTCGAAATCATTAATGCAGGTTTATCTGCGTTACGGTTGAGATTCTGTTAATTAGGTATTTGTTTTACTGTCGTGATTAATTTTAGGTTTATTTTTGTTTATGTTCGGCTTATTCATTGATTTTATTTGATATTTACTTCCGTTCGGTTGCATGCAGGTTGTTGTTCTGTTTGAATTTAAGAGCATCGTCGTCTTGGTGTATTCTCAGCTAGGTATTATATTTTCCCTACTTTTTTTTGTTTGATTTTACATTTTTTTTCCTCCTTTTTGCTGTGTTATCATTCTAAGTTTAACATGATTGTAGTTTTGAAGTTTTTCTTCCTGAAATTTGTGTTGTTTACAACCTTTTTTTTTTTGTTGTTTTTTCTTGTTGAGCTAATTTTATGTGTATTTTCCACGTCATGTCCTTGTGTTTGCTTTCAGAATTAAGTTTGTGTGTGCTTTATCTGCCTTTTTTATATGTTTTAATGGTTCCGTATCAGCTAGGTACGTCACAACGGTTATCAGTCACACTAATTTAGTTGATAGGTACATTCATGTGGTTTGTTTGACTTAATGATATGTCCTAAGTATTTGTGGCATTTTTGTATGCTTGGCATAAGGTGCTTGATATATGCTTTTTTTGACTTTTTGTATTATTTTATTTATTTGTTTTTGTTTTGTTGTGTGTTTCATTTGGGGTTTTACACTTAATGAGTATTTTAGGGTGTAGGTGCACTTTAATATGCGTTAATCACGTCTATTTAGTCCATACGTACGTTATTTTGAGTTTAATAACAATGACTGCATCAGTGTCCTTTCAAGAGGGTGACCACATCTGCATTTGTTCTGCAATTTATTTTTTTTCCGTTGTAACGTATCTGTGATGCCCTTGGTATGTAGGGAGAGTATTTTTTTCATGGATTGTTTGTGTGTTGATGTGAGTTTTGTTCATTTATGGGGTTATGTGCCAGTCAGGTACGTCAATACGGGTTATATATACGTTGTATGAGTTGCTGGATACATTTTTTAGTTTATGTTGTGTGTATCAATGTACCTATGCATATTGTTCATTCATGGCTTGTTTTTGTTTAGCTTGGTCATTTTCAATGAGGCTACTATGGGTTTTGCACCGTGAGATATAGGTTCAGTTTATCACACATGTCCATACGCATTTGTTGTTTGTTAGGTACATTGATTACATTGACATCTACATTGTTTATGATTACAGGTGTCATTATGAAGAGAACACGTTCAGAAACGTCGGCACTAGACGGAGCAGGGACAAGCAGACATCAAGAAGTCCCTGACACAAGTATGCAACAAGCTGGATGTGATCCTTCTGAAGATTTTCCGGTATTGAAAACAAGGATGAGTCCTCGCGGTCTTCTACATTTCATCAATAGTGGCCTCTCCGACAATCAAATCTCAGATATTCAAGAGATGGGTTTTGGCGGTATCCTGTGCCTTAAAACGGATATGCTTCCCGGGCAGTTAGCACACTGGCTTGTCTCAGGATTTGATCCATTCACGTCTTCCCTCTTAAACAACCAGCTGCCTATTCGCGATGAAGATGTTCATCTTGCCACGGGGTTACCTATGGGTGAGGTACAAATAGTGCAAGCGACTCGTTTTGATCAGACCGAGGTGTTTGTAGAGATGGTTAATGCATGGAAGTCTCAGTTCGAGGGTGTTGACAAAGTTACCAACACCCACATATTGCATAAGATGGCTGAACAGAGACAAGGTGGGGACGATTTCAAGAGAAATTTTATCGTATATGTTGTGTCTGCGTTTCTTATGGGAATTAAGGGAAGTGTTCCAAGTGTGCGGATACTCAAGTGTTTGAGCGATGTCTCCTTGATTCCAAAACTGAGATGGTGCGATTTTACCCGAAGAAACTTAATTGCAAGTGTCGAACAGTGGAGAGATGAGAAGGAGAAGGAGGCCAATGGGAGCTGCAAGAAGATCTATAAAGGTCCTATAATGGTTTTAATTTTCATTTACCTCGATAGGATGGTTTTTAAGGCTAGATCAGTTAAGCGGGTGTTCCCAACATTATGTACATGGACGAAGGAAGCGATATCTTTGCGAATATCTAAAGAAAAAAGGGAAGCTCATCGGTTTGGTTCTGGTTTCATTGATACGCAGTTGGTAAAGCACCCAGATTGCTTTGGTCCTGGGTATGTGGAGAGCCGTGGCAGAACAGCACCTGATGTTGTGTCTGAGGATGATGATATTGTTGGCAATGATGAGGATGATGCGGCTGACAACAATGGACGTGATGGGCACGATGCCAACAGATCACATGTCAGTTCTTGCATTGAAACGCGGCAAGCACAAATAAAGCCCTTCTATCGCATTTTGAGAATTTTGCAGATTCTATTAATACTGCCAAGCGTATAATGCCGAAATCTGCAGTTGTTTGTCAACTGTCCGCCATGGCAGACTCTCTACTAGGGGGTTTCCAGTTAACACCACCTATTGTACCTGAAGATGAGGTTGGGACAAAAGTGGATCGCGGACGGGGTGACCCAGTTGTTGGTGGCAATGACATGCGCACTGATGAATCTGCTGCTGCCCCGGGTTCAGGTGCAGATTCACGCACTGTTAAGGAGACGCCTGCTACAGGGGGTAGGTCAGCCTCCGAGGTTCATGGCGGTCGTGTTCCATCTACACCAGAAGGCAGCAATGACGACCCTTGTTGGAACGATCCTACCTTTGTGGCAGCGGCCATCGCGTTGGGTAACGCGTTCAACAAGGATCCAGTGGATGTACCTGTACCAAAGAAAAGACGAGTTGCTCCTGAGTTCCCGACCTTCAACCTATTTCAATCTCAAGATAAATCGCAGCCAGCTGGTTCTCCGGACTGTCCTAATGCACCTGTTGTTTCCCCCCCGTCTGCTGCTCCTAATGCACCTGTTGTTTCTCCGGACTGTCCTAATGCACTTGTTGAATCAGTTCATGTAGTCCACCATGCTGCCAACATAGAGAACAAGAGAGACGTAGTTGTTCCAAATGTATACAAGTCACCCTTTATTCAAAGGAATATATCTATGTTTTCTGAATTGAGCCAACCGGAGAAAGATGTTTCTGACTTGGTTTTTGAGGAGGGATCTGATGAAAGGTATTTATAATCTTTTTTTTACAACCTATTTCAATCTCAAGTTAAATGTTTAATCGTGATCAGTTTGTGGGGTAATTCGTTAATATATCAGACCGTATCTATATTTTTTGTTTAATGTTTCTGACTGTCTTGTTATTTTCAGCGAGGTATTGTTCAGGAATCGTTTGTTCCAGCTAAGAAGATACGATTTAATGTCCTTTATCTCAGACACAAAGATTTCTACAAATGTGATAAATGCATGGGCTAATATATTGAACAAGCGAGAGGAGTTAAAAGCCGCCTCATCCCCTTTGCGTTTATACACTTTTGTTACTCATAATGTAAGTTATCCTATGATTGATCTATGTTTGTTTTAACCTTTAGTTTTAATCAATGATGTGTTTTCCTATATAGATATTCTTGCATTAATATGCTATCGTCCTACCTGACTTTATTATTGTTGTGTAAATATGTCTAACTTCAGGGAATTAAATGTGAAAATATAACCGAATACGATAAAGTCAAACTGGTGAGCTTCAACTACGTCTTTTTTATTTTTAGTAGCATTCGTCAGTTTTGTCCATTTTATGTTTCCACTAAGGCTGATATATGTGTTTCAAAACCAGATGCTGTTCCCATTTACACTCCGTGAGCCGCATCTGATTTGTGTCAACATGGTGTCCCGAAAGATTGAAGTCATTCATCCTATGTGTCCTAATTCAGTAGACTTCTCCGATTCTGTCCGCATGGTGGTGAGAATATGATTTTGCGCATACCAGTTCACTTTTTGTCAAACGTTGGATTTAGTTTTCTTCACTCCGTTAATGTGTAACGCCCCGTAAATTTCGGACCGTTAATATATTTCGAAAATAATTAGTTAATCAAGTAAAATTTGACAATAATGTATTTAAAGTAAAAATAATTCAAAGAAATATAATTTTATTATATTTTGAAGAAAAGTATTTATTTTGACAGTTTTGAAATGTTTAAAAATAGTTTAAACCGTGTAAAATCTTTTATTTCGAAATAAGGGCGTATCGGGGGGAAAATGACAATTCGTTTGAACGTTGGGTAAACGAAATTGGGAATGGGTCGTATGAATACTCAATTTTATTGTAATCTCGTGTTTAAAGACTTTGGTCTTGACGGAATTTGCGTTTGACTTACGGATTTAATTATTATTGAAACAAGTCAAACCCGACTCGTAAAAATCCCGACTAAAAATCCCGCACTTCCTTTTTCCTCCTTTCCTTCCTCCCTTACGCGGACCACAACCCTCATCCCCTTCCATTTTCTGGTTTTTCTATCTTTCTTCATCCTTGACACACCAAAACACCATTTTTACCAAAATCAAGCTCAAATTCACCATATCTTACTCGTTTCTAGTCCGTTTTTCGCATAATTTACCTTTCCGGAATCCTCTCGTCGCGATCTACAACTTGGTACAATTTAATTTCAGTTTTCTTGAAGTTGTTTTAAGACCAAATTTCGGTATTTTCGGTTTTATATGCTTATTATTGTGTTTTAATTGTTTATTTAGGTGAAGGATTGGAAGACGAGTTCGGGGACTCGTATATTGTAGAGGATAGCGGCTAGTTGTGGTTAGGGTTTCGGTTTTGAGGGGCTAATTGCTCATTTTCTAGCTTAAGGTAACATATTTCGAGTTACTCGACGAAAGATCGTCACATGTGTGTTGTTTTTGTATGTTTTATGATTTTTTGTTTATGTAGAAATTTTCACATGTTTAAAATGGTTGCATGCATGTCAATTGTTAGATTAAATTATCATAATAGTATGGAAATGATATGGGAACGATTAGATAATGCTTAAAACGGGTTAAAATGAAGAAAAACGGTAAAAAAAGAGGATGTTAGGGTGGCGGCAGCCGGCCGACAGGCCCGTGGCAGGCCCACGGCTAGGCCACGGTTGGCCCGGGTCGGTCCGTTGCTTGTTTCGCGGTTTTCCATGCTTTGTCCGTCATTTTAGGTTCATCAAGGATATAATTAGAATGAGTATACATGGTTAAACTTGTTAAGGGAATCATAATAGTAGCTAAAAGTTATGCTAATGGTAGAAAAATTATGTTATATTGACAATTATCACATGTTAGGATAGTTTACAAAATGAAATGGTAATTAATAGGCTCAAAATGAATTTTATAGTGATAATTGTAATGTTTTGTTGATTGTCTTTAAAACCGAGCCTTAGTCCCTTTGGATCGATGCGATGTCGATTAATTGAGTGATTGGTCACCGCAATTTGACCTGCACTGCCGCAGGCTGGGGTTGCGGGTAAAAATTCGGTTGAATGATTTAGATAATCGGCCTTTTTCTTGTTTTAGGCCATTTATCAAGCTTTAGTTCACATGTATAGCTTATTGAATTTAATAGCTTCTTATTTTGTAGTAATGGCCCTGGTTTCCCCTAAAGCCTTAAATATTGTTAGAATTGCTAGGATTGGAAATTAGTATTGAGTACTTATTGAGGAACTGTTGGATTGTATGCTGTATATAGCCTTTCACATGATAGAATATTAGATTTTATGTTGGTAAGTAGGACTTTTTGCCCTCTTATGGTTGAGTGGGTGTCTTAAATGACTTGTGTGGTGAGTCTTGTGTGGTGTGGGCTAAAGTATTCAAGCTGGGACTAGCTGGGACTAGGTCCTAGGTGAGTATTTCGGCCTTCATCATAGATAGGTCTTTATAGTCTCTGACGAGTATATGTTCACTGCTTGATAGCCTTTGTGTTCCTGACTAGTGGATTTATATCCAAGTTGGGGCATGACCTCAGGTACTTATTTTGATAGTATGGGGCCAGCTTAAGTACTAGCCAACCCTTCGGTGGTGTCCTTAGGGTACTCACTTCACTTTGTTTTAAAAAAAGTTGTGGGTCTTGGGTGCGGTGGTGTGTATCCGCATGTCTAGGTCTGCGCAGATTTTAGGCTAGGGTTGTGTTGTCTCTTGGCCATATTTTCTTAATAGTAACCGCTGAGCCAAGATACTGGTTCGATTACCTTCCCTACCTTGTGGTATAGACTCGAGTTACAAAGTGACTATTGACGGTGCTAAGAACTTATGCCTGTCTTTGATATATTGCCCTTTCTTGTATGGTGATTTTATGAACTGTAATAGGTGAGATGTAAGCCGGTTACAGTTGATAAAGTTTGGATTCCTATTTGAGTGATATGACTCACATGATAGATTAGTGGTCAGTTTAGGGGTCATAGGTCGGAATTACATGATAATTACATTGTTTATCATATTGCTTACATGTTTTACTACATGTTACATTAATTTTGACGATTCGTGGCTGGGAGGACTCGAAGTTACTCCCCACTGAATTGTGGCTTTCGTGTTTGTATAAAATGCGATTGACAGGTTGTTGATTCTTTGTTGGGGTCACAGACGAGCTAGTGAGCAAGGAACCTTGGACCTAGTTTGGCTTTCTTTTGTAGAAACCTTTTATCTTTTGGTTATGTATATAACCTTTTAACTTTTGGTTTTGTACATAATTTGAAGGGACATATGTCTCCCTTTTCCATTTTGGGTTTGTATCACTATATTTCCGCATCTTAAGTTATGTATGTAAATTAGTTTATCAGTTGTTGTAGGGTTTTTGACACTCTTCTTGAGTTGGATTAGTTGTGAATGGTTTAGGAAGAAAAATTTTTGAAATTGCAGGTTTTTGGACTAGTTGAACCATTTACAAACATATCCTACCAGTTTTTCTGTAGAAGTTACGTATTTAATTAAGGCTAGAATTAAGGGTGTCACATAATGTTTCTGATGGTAATCTGACTTTTTCAGAGGGATTTTGTTCGATGTGATATGACCCCTAAATCATCCAGATTTAAGTCAGTCCAGTTTTTCTCATGTGAAGAATTCGTCCCCAGAACGTATGTGATTGACGTCGTGGACGATGGCATTTATCTGATGTGTTACATGGAGATATATACGGGGTGCCGCCAAATGCTCAAAACTCAGATCATAAATGTAAGATACGTCCTTTTTTTGTCTATGTACGTTTAGTAAATAAGTAATCACAACTTTCTCACTAACAAGTTTTACACATATTGAATCATACAGTCTAGATCAGGGGCTGCAATTGGCAAGATCCTTCTTAAACAGAAGATGAAGTACTGTTTTGCTGTTTTGTCGTGCCCTCAGAACGAATTATCAAAACAAGTGTTGATGGCTGCGAAGCGTCTCAACGTCAAATCTGGGCAAGCACCCATATTTTTCTTTTTCTTTTTTTTTTGTTTTCTTTTTTGTTTGCAAGTGATCGTTAATCTTACTAATTATATTTTCCTTCTTTTTTTTTTTTTTTAAAGGAAACAATTTTGTCAGACAGAAGTGGAATATACTGATACGCACCTGTTAGACTACGTGTTCCTTCTACGTGCGGGAGAATCAGCTAAAGAGTAATGCTTCATCCTTTTGAGCATGTTTACCTTGTCAACCTTATATGCTTTGTTAGAAATAGCACATACTGAGCTTTTTCGTTGGTGTATACGTTATTTTTGTAGTGACGTAGTCGTCGAGTCAAGCTTTGGGCAAGTAACAAAAGAGGGCATGTGGTCTCTGAAACCTCGGAAATGGGTTGTGGATATGGTATGGTCACTTCTTAATTTTCATACGTGTTTCTTTCTATTTTATGTAGTATAGAACAACACTCGTTTTTTCAATTTAGGTGATCGATATGTTCGGGATCTATTCAACTATGCTCAAGCCAGATTTGTTGTATATCCCATCTACCGCACGTTTGAGTGTTACCCTTTTCATCCGTGATTCACTTAATATTATCAGTTTGTATGTTTGACTTACTAATCGATATGTTTGTCTATTCTAGCATCTCAATCCTCAACGAGATAAAAATCTTGGTCGCAATTACATCAAAACATCATATATGCCTAAAGATGGGGTGTGTGTGAAAGCTGTAAGTATATTGTTCTGTCTTTTTTAAATGTGGGTATGTAACACTCTGTATTTTTCGTTTATGAAGATCAAACTCATTTCATTCATACCATACGTCTTGTAATTTTGTCAACAAATTTTTATACCCATCATTGATAACGAACACTGGTTTCTTATCGTGTGTGATCTGGAGATGAAGACGAACTATATTCTGAACTCACTACGTCCTAAGGATATCCGGGCTGACACTGAACTTGCTGCGGAAGTGGTATATTTTTTTAAATATTATAAATGTTTTCGTTCATATAATGCTTTCCTTAATGATTCATAACTAATAGGTTCAATGTATCGTTTTGTTCTAGGTTAGTAATGTCTTCCAAATCTTATGCCGATCCAAAGGGTACAAGCATCTTGTAGGGGTGCCTCTAGCTAAGTTTTCGACTCTGACTGTTCCTCAACTGCAAAATTTGTAAGTACACATCTTTTTTTATTTACTTATCACCTGAGTATGTCACACTAAGTCAGTTGCTAGGTACATTTAATGCAGTATGTGCGTCGCGACGATATGTCCCATGTTTTTATTTGATTTTTGTATGCTGGACATAAGGTGTTTGTGCACGGATGATATAGTAAGGCCGCCTGTGTTGGTACTTATTTTAGTTTTGTTTGGTGAAGGTTTGATTGCGGCGTTCATGTTCTCAAGTGGTTAGAAGCTGGACGCAACCGAGATCTGTGGGAAGACAAGAGCAACTTCAAGGCGTTGGCTGCATATAGGAAGGACGTCGCGCTCAAATTGTTACGTTGGCAGGAGAACAAGCGTAAGGTATTCAAAATTAATCTCATTTTTCATTTGTCTTTATCGTCAGTTTTAACTGATCACATCTATTTAAGTACAAGGTTTACATCGTTTTTTTCTCATGTCTGATATGTAGGTTTACTAAAAGTCATGGAAGCGGCTTTGCGTTTGGCAAGATTGTGGCAGGATTGTGGCTGACATGTAGGCTTAGTAAAAGTCATGTATATCTTATGGACTTTTTGATGGTGTAATTGGGGTTCTGTTGCATTGTATTAACTTCGTTTACGGTTATCTGAGTATCTGGTTATCTAAGTACAAGGCGTCTTTTGAAACGCTTTTGGTTCATGTTGTTTTCATATGTGGCATCCTGTTGGATATGGAATCATGATAGTTTTGACAGTTTGTAATGGAATGGCATCGCCCCTACTTTTTGTGGATAATATGTAGGATATGCATCCCATTTCGTCTGTTTGTGTTTAGACAAATGGTGGTGTCTATGTGGCAATGGGCTGGGAATTGGGCAACCTCTTTCTTTTGCTACGTGGCAATGGTCTGATAAATTAATCGTCATACAATATTACACTACTAAGTACGCTCATCATGTATAACATGTGCAACAATCGTGTTAATATACACGCTTGTTTACTTTTGCACATAGACACAACATCAATCGTGATAACATATTAATAATATATACTTACACAACCCACCAACAACCGAATATATTTTTTTAGTGTCATACAATATCAATCGTGTCTAATGAAATCAATCGTGTCTAATGAAATCATCAGGTAATAGATAATTAGATGTCATACAATATTAGGATTTTGTCTATGGAACTTAGATTTGCGAATCATTGTTTATTAATATTTTACGCTGCTTTTTTACACAAATAATACTAATAGGTACGATTTTCATGTAAAACATGTGCAACAGTCGTGTTATTATTCACGCTTTTTGTCTTTTGCACATAGTTAGGAAATCATCAGTTATTGGACAATAGCTGAAAGTTTACTTTTTACCAATCCACATATCAAAAAACGAGCAGATTCATTAGCTCTTAATATCAAAAACTCAAGCCTTCCATAAACTTTCACTTGTATATGTTAATACAAGTGTTTCCATTCACAACCCTGATAGATACACTTTCAGCCTTGCCAGATGCACATATAATCCATGTAGATACGCTAGTATCTTGTGATATACGAATAATAAAGAATAAAAGACATACAAAGGAAAAAAAAAAGATCAAAATAAAAAATGTTCAATAATCCCATATAACAGCTCAAAAATGAAGTCTCAAATCCTCCCGCCATTATTCATTATATTTGTGTATGTGATCCGCAACTCTTTTCGTTGTTCATTCCTGAAACGAAAAAAGGCTATAAAACATTAAAGGTTACAAATTTGATTAGATACAACAATACTATTCCTTAATTAAGTACCAACTAAACAAATTCAATCTGCTATCAGTATTCTCTAATAATGAATGCACCAAAATTAATAGCGTACCTGTATCATGGAATCATACTCTCCCAGGACAATTCCGACTATCATGGAATCCTAATTCTCCGCAAGCATTGCATTTCCTGGGCGCTTTCTTCTGTTCTTTTGTAGCTTGTTCCTTTTGGGACATCATTCTTTTTCCAGACCCTTTTGTTTTTGACTGAATAGGAGGTAAGACAACCACTTCCTTTGGTATTTTTGTTCCTAAGAGCATCTCAAGTTCCCTATTCTTGTTTCTCAGCCTATCACCCGTGTTACTACTACTACTACTACATTCTGACGTACTGGTTTGTGCGCTAATCTCGTCTTTAAAACCTTTCAAAATGCCCAGCAATTCATCAACATACTCAGGTTTTTGTTCAGCGAGCGTCACACACGAGAACACCTCGGACCATAAGGTACCAATTTTGTGCCGTCTAACATCTAATGAGTTACAATCTTCAATTAAAGTATGTGGCACATTATTACAAATCGGCTGACATGTTGCCAATTTGCTCCACCTACTTATCGAGATCGATCCGGAACATTGTCAAGGCCTTGTTCTTTCAACACGTAAAGCGCATGACGGCACAAAATTCCATGTCTCTCGAACTTTTTACGGGTGCGAGTTCACTTTCATTTCGTCGAGATAAAGTTAACATAGTAAACCTTGTCTTTTTCACGATCAATAATGGGGATGTTGTCTTTGGTAGTAACCCCTAAAATTTTAACACCACAGTGAAACAAGCGACCACCCACTCGTTTTTAAATTCGAGAAAACATCACTTTGGGGTGTAGAACTCGAAGCGTGTTTTTCCAAAGGGTGAGGCGTTTCTAGATCAGGGAAGGAGTTTTTTTGACTCGGCTATTAATTTGGACTGTTTCCATCGTTGAGCGTCCATAGCACTTTCAAAACTCATAAGAAACTCAACCAAAGTTAAGTTTGGGTTCATGAAATTACCGAAAAAGCTATTCTCGGACTCAGAACTGGACGTGGTTCTCATTAGTCCACCCATAAATAAATCCCTGAAATATGTTGGGATCCAAGAAGCCCTTTTGTCAAACATCGTATCTAACCATTCATTGTCGGTCAGCCCGTATGAGGATATAACCGAGCACCACCGTTCCTCAAACTCAGACGGTTCGATATCTTCTGCCCAAACACAGGAGCACAACTCTTTCATGAAGTTAGTTTCTCGATATAGCGTAGTTCCGATCTTGTCTGGCAGCTTTTTCATGATATGCCACATGCAATATATCTGTCTTTGAGTTTTGTCCCCGAACACTGTTTTAACCCCTGCTCTTATGCCTCTATCTTGATCAGTAATTATGCACACATGATACTTATTTCTCATTGCGCTCAGAAAATTCCGAAACAACCATACGAAATCCTCATCAGTCTCTTTCCTTATAAGTCCTGCTCCAAATGTCACACATTTTTTGTGATGGTCAACCCCCGTGAAAGGTGCAAATATCATTTTATATGTGTTCATATTAAACGTCGTGTCAAAAGACGTCATATCACCAAAGAGACTGTAATTCTTTATAGCTATAGGGTCAAACCAACAAACCCTAGATAGTCGACCACGATCGTCAACATCAAAATCAAAGTAGTACGAACTACACATGGCTATTTTGTGCATGAAATTTTCAATCATCATTTGCGCGTCATACCCTTTAATAAATTTCTTCACATCCCTCCAAAACTTTTTGAAGTCCTCGAGTGATGCCCCTACATTTTGATACCCTTTCACGTACTCTTTGAACATCCTAAAGCTTTGCACAAGCCCCTTATTCACTTTAGAATTCTCAACAATCATGGTTTTATGTATAAGGGTTAATTCTCGTGACTCGGTCAAATGCACCACGGTGTTTGGTGTTGAGAGGAGGTGGGTGTGACCTTCATGAAAGTCAACAATCACATATTGTCCTTTTTCATTTCTTCGAAAAAAAATCTTTGCATTACATAAAATTCTGGTTCTCTGTCTCTTTTTTACCTTCCCTCTAGGCTTACTTTCTCGGCCTTTACCGCACACACACAATGATACTTAGTCATGACAACCCCGTCTATGTTTCGTTGCGTCGACTTCCTCATTTTAAAACCAGAATTAGCAGCATAAGCCTTATAGAATTCTAGCCCATCCTCTAGTTTATCAAAGATCATACCCAAAACAGGCTTCAATTCTGGCGCACATACAGGTATTCTTTCCTTCGGGGTTGTCTCGATGATTGGTGAGCCTGCATCTATGCACGCTACACAGTAGAACAGTATGGGTATAAGGAGCGAGTTCAAATAACGGATGCACAACAAATATAATTTTCAGGTACGCTAATTTAGTCAAAAGCACAAAATCAATTAGAAAACAAAAAACCATAGAAATTAACACAGAAATTTGTGCCTGATTGCTGACATATCGTATTTTTCATTACTGACTACTTAATGTAGACGTCAAGATACACCAATCACGTCTAATAATTTCGACATAGGTAGAAAGTCAAATGCTTATTATGACACGAATCGGTATATCCCTTAATTATAATTCTAGATACGCTGCTGAAAAACACAAACGCATCAACTATACTAATGGATATGCTATTGAATTATAATTAAGGGATATACCTGCTAATATACATGCTATTGAACTAAACAGAATATTGTATAGTGTGCATAAGAAACATGATCAGCAAGTGTAATAATCAACTTTAAAACAAATTGCATATCACATACACTAACCAGACCGGTAAGACAACTGTTCTTATCCATCAGACTCATCAATTTATAATACCAATCAGGCTAATGAAACATGAGCAGGAAGCGTAATAATCTGTCTTCCTATGTTTAAATTAGTATGAATACGCATCAAAATGATCAATAGATACATCAATCGACGCGATTTTAATGAAACGATTTATAAAAAAGGCTATCTCAACTGATTTGCAGATGTACATACCTAGATGAGATGATGACTGCACGATATCATTGCTAACAGCTGGAACAATCGCATCAGTATGTTCCCCCAAATCGCTAGAACCCTCAACATCGATAATTTTCTACGATTGAAATAATTCTGGAATGCCAATCGAAATCACAAAATCGATTGTTCATGCATCAATCACACAAAATCAATCAGAAAAATATTATAACCGTACATCCATTAGATGATCAACGCCATTGATTATGATCAATTTCGTCAATTTTGGCAGCTGTAGTTTTAAGGTTTTCGCGGAATTTTCTATGTTTTTCGCGGAAATATTTGTTTTGATTTGGGGGAAAAGATTTGGAAAGTAGAGAGAGAAAGAGATTTTTGGATTTTTTTGTCAAAACAGTCAGGTTACTCACGTGTGATTGAGGTACCGTATCCCGTGCTATTTTTTTGTTTAAAATCCTACTATTGTAGGTCGTTCTCACCATTTGCACCGAGTGATCATTCTCACCGGATCCTGCCTCTCTCTCTCTCTCTCTCTCTCTCTCTCTATATATATATATATATATATATATATATATATATATATATATATATATATATATATATATATATAAGTCAAAATCCGGTGAATATATATAGAGTCAAAATCCGGTGAGAACAATCATTCGGTGAGAACGGTGAGAACGTATTACCCACTCAATTTATTAATTAAAAACAAACACTGACTTACCCTCCTCACTGCTCCCGTCAAACATTTTCCCAAAAATTATCCAACTCAATCAACATCAAACTCATCTTCAACATTATCAACAAAAAATTAATTATCATTCATCTCCTACATTATTAACAACATGTATATACTCTACCTTAGATTAGACTAAATATCACTTGCTGACACTTTGAGTTTGTTGAGTCACTGTTGATTGTTGTTACATTTAATGGCCCAAAACTTATCCCCAAACATAAACACCAACATCCCAGATCAACGTCCACGTCCACGTTCACCAATCACCATCCCAGTGTTCTTCGTCACCGAAGTCGGTCCTCTCACTTAATCGTCCTCCGTATTTTCCTCTATTTCCTTCACATCACTGGAGATCAAGTCGTCGCTCGTGTCATCATCCCTATCGTCGTTACTTCAAACTGGTTAGCAGTAGACGACAAGTGGAATTGGTAAGCAGCGCCGACGACAAATACCTTACCTCCTCTTCTTCGTTGGTTTCCAATCTATTTTGATGTATCTACACTAATCATTGATGTATCTAACCGCTATTTTAATGTATCTTAGCATAGATACACGGAATTAGTTATTAGGTACATTGAAATTGGTTTGAGATACATCAATATTGAAATCAAATACACTAGTTTCAAATTGATTTTATAGCGAACTTTAAAAGAGGAAGAGTGTTCGACGCTGGTCGGCCGTCGATTATATGTAGCGTGGAGATCAGGACGGGCAGGTTTGAGGCTAGAAAAAGATGGGTAGATGAATTGATTAGAGCTTCGACAGTGATCGATGATGGTTGGAACTTGGAAGGAGAAAGCAAAAAGTGGCGATAAAGGATATCTTTAACTGCGACTCGTCTGACGCCATTGACGGTGGGTTGATGTCGTGATGGTGCCGGAGGTTACTGTGTACGGTGGTGAAGGTCTCGGAGCTATGGTAGCAGGCGAATGGAGTTTTTTTTTTTTTTTTTTTTAGACAAGCAGAAGAATGGAGTTACGGGAAAGAGGATTGCGTATGGTATAGGCTTGATGCGTGTAATTTGTGATTTAATCCTAGCCTTTCATGTCACTCCCATCCAAGGGAGGAGGGTTGTTCTCGCCGTTCTCACCGAGTGTTCGTTCTCACCGGATCCTAAATCTATATATATATATATATATATATATATATATATATATATATATATATATATATATATATATATATATATAGAGGAAGGATCAACTAAGGTCCTCTATATATTTGGTCACCATGTTCTATTGTGGCCATTGGATGGAGGAGATGGATGGCCAAGATCAACCTCCAAAAGTGTGTTTATGTCCTAATATCACTCATTCTCTCCTCCTTCACTAATCCTTCTAATTAATCACTAATTCACTATAACTTCTTTTTCCGTCATCCACTTCTCTCATATATCACACAACTCATCTTCTCTCTAAAACCCCAAAAAAAAAAAACCCAAAAAATCCAAATAAATAAAAAACCCAAAACCCAAATAAATAAATAAAACCCAAAAAATCCAATTAAATCAAAAAACCCAAAAAATCCAATTAAATCAAAAAACCCAAATAAATCATTCATTCTTCTCTTCCTCATTCACCACCACCCACCACTATCCCACCCGACACCAACTCACCGCCCACCACCGCCGCCACCACACCGCCGCCACCGCACCGCCACCAACTTTTTTTTTTTTTTTTTTTTTTTTTTTCCTCGGTTTTTTTTTTTTTTTTTTTTTTTTCGTTTGGTCTTTATTTTCATGTTTTGAGTTGTTTTTTCCATTCATTTTTTGTTGTTGTCTTTTATTTTCTTTTATTTTGTTACTTCTCCTTTTTTATTCATTTTCTCAAATCTCTTTTTGTTATACTTTTTTTTAAGATTTCGGGTTTTAAATCTTGTTATTTGGTTTATTTTAGATTTCGGGTTTGGTTGGGTTGTTGGTTTTTTGGTTTTATTATTGTTATTTGGTTTTTTGTTTTTGTTATTATGAGTTTTTTTTGTTTTTGTTATTATTTTTTTTTTTTCATATTTTTCATATTTATTGTTTGATTTTTTAACTATTTACGACTAAAGTTATACATTTTATGACCAAAGTTATACAAAAATGCACCAAAGTTATACAAAAAATTGGACTAAAGTTATACAAAAATGAACCAGAGTTATACAAAAATGAACCAAAGTTATACAAAAATGAACCAAAGTTATACAAGAATGGACCAAAGTTATACAAATATGGACTAAAGTTATACAAATATGGACTAAAGTTATACAAAAAAAGATCGAAGTTATACAAAAATAGACCAAAGTTATACAAAAAAAGATGAAGTTATACAAAAATGGACCAAAGTTATACAAAAATGGATTAAAGTTATACAAATATGGATTAAAGTTATACAAAAATGGACCAAAGTTATACAAAAATGAACAGGAGTTATACAAAAATGCACTGAGTTATACAAAAAATGCACCAAAGTTATACAAAAAATGGACTAAAGTTATACAAAAATGCACCAGAGTTATACAAAAATGCACCAGAGTTATACAAAAATGGATCAAAGTTATACAAAAAATGGACTAAAGTTATACAAAAATGGACTTTGGTGCATGTTTGTATAACTCTGGTGCATTTTTGTACAACTTTGGTGCATGTTTGTATAACTCTGGTGCATTTTTGTATAACTTTAGTCCAATTTTTTGTAGAACTTTAGTCCAATTTTTGTATAACTTTAGTCCAATTTTTTTTATAACTTTAGTCCATTTTTTGTATAACTTTGGTGCATTTTTGTATAACTCTGGTCTATTTTTGTATAACTTTGGTTCATTTTTGTATAACTTTGGTTCATTTTTGTATAACTTTAGTCCAATTTTTGTATAACTTTAGTCCAATTTTTTTTATAACTTTAGTCCATTTTTTGTATAACTTTGGTGCATTTTTGTATAACTCTGGTCTATTTTTGTATAACTTCAGTCCAAAATTGTATAACTTTAGTCCAAATTTGTGTAATTTTAGTCCAAAATTGTATAACTTTATTCCATAAGAGTATAACTTGGTCATAAAATGTATAACTTTAGTCATAAAATGTATAACTTTAGTCGTAAATAGTAAAAAAACCAAACAATTAAAAAAATAAAATCAAAACATACGTATAACTCTAGTCATATAATGTATAACTCTAGTCACAGTTTGTATAACTCTAGTCAATTTTTTGTATAACTTTAGTCCAATTTTTGTATAACTTTAGTCTTTTTTTGTATAACTTTGGTCATAAAATGTATAACTTTGGTCATAAAATGTATAACTTTAGTCATTAAATGTATAACTTTAGTCATAAAATGTATAACTTTAGTCGTAAATAGTAAAAAAATCAAACAATAAATATGAAAAATCTGAAAAAAAAAAAAATAATAACAAAAACCAAAAAAACTCATAATAACAAAAACAAAAAACCAAATAACAATAATAAAACCAAAAAACCAACAACCCAACCCAACCCGAAATCTGAAATAAACCAAATAACAATAAAAAAAAACCAAATTTAAATATCGTGTGTATAACTCTAATGCACGCAGTGTATAACTTTAATAGACAAGATGTATAACTTTAATCCAAAAAATCAAATAACAATAACAACCAAATAAAAAAATAACAACCAAATAAAACCAAATATGTAACACTAACAAAAAAAATACCAACAATAATAAATAACATTAAAATACCAAATCAGAAAAAAAATAAAAAAAATAGATCTAAAAAAAACACCACACAAAATTAATACCAAATAACAATAAAAAAAACCAAAAAAAAGTAAAGCAACAAATAAACCAAATAAACAAAAAAACCGACACCTCCTCCCCCTTCTTCTTGTGACCAACAACCACCCCATAACAAATACGACTAGGTCTTAAAAAAACGAAAAAATAAATAAAACAAGAACAAGAAATAAAAAAAAAAAAGACTCCCAAAAACAGATCTGAGGAGAAAAAGCAAGTGAGGCGGCGACAGTGATGGGACGGCACCACAAACGCGCGGCAAAGGGGAGGGGAGGCGACAGAAGGACGGAGGCCCAGTAGCATCGCCGGCGTGGAGCAGAAGGGAGTGGTGTTGTCGGAATCTGAAAAACAAAGAGACGGTGGTGGTGTTGTTGGGTTCTGAAAAATAAAGATAAATAAAGGTGGTGGTTGGAGGAGAAAGGAGGTGGTTGTTGTTTGTTGTTGGTGTTGGAGCCGGGATCTGGTGACCGACGGGTTGTTGTTTGTTGTTGGTGTAGTCGGGTTTTGTGAGTGAAGGTTGTCGGGTGATGTCGGCGGTAAGGAGGATTGTTGGTGGGGGTGTTGTTGTTGCTGGTTGTTGATGTCGGTGGTTGTTGTTGCTGGTTGTTGGCGAGAAGGGAGAAGGGAGGGGGGGGGGGGGCTGGGAAGAAGGTAGGGAGGTCGGGTGGTGGTGGGCCGGGAAGAAGGGAGGGAGGGTGGTGGTGTCGGCTGGTGAGGGTGATGGAGGTGGAGGTGGAGTGGGTTTTTTGGTGATTTTTTTTGTTTTGTTTTAGTTTGGGTTTTTTTTTTGTATGAGCTTGGTTTTTTTTTTTTAGAGAGGGTGGGAAGAAAATGAGAGAGAAAGAGTGAATGTGAGAAATGAGAGAGGATAAGTGAATGAGGAAGTGAGTTGGGAGATTAGAATGATGGTAGAGTTGTACACAATTAGGTAGAGTTATACACAATTAGGGAAGGAGATTAGGGAGGGAGATTTGTAGCCCTCCATTGAGATGTAATCTCATCCCTCCATCCCTTCCATCCAAAGGCCCTTATAAGGACTTAGGGCCTTATATGATAGGAGGACCTTAGAAGAACCCTTCTCTCTCTCTCTCTCTCTATATATATATATATATATATATATATATATATATATAGGGTTGAGATCCCATGAGAACCCTCTTCCCATGGGAACCATGAGAACCTTATACACTATTGGATAAAGAAAACCAATGGTTAGATATTTGACGCGCGCCATCCTCACTAAGCAATACAACCAAATTACTAAACCACCCCATTCTTACATAACCCCTTCCCCCAACCTCTTTTTTCTAAAATTATACCCATTAAAGGAGAAAAAACGTGATTTATAGAGGAAGAATTGAGGGAATTGAAAATTAATGATCTCAGCGAAGATCATCAAATTTACTACAAAGAAATCATCATTTCCAAGGAAATCAAGTAATTCAATTATAGAAACAGGTAATCTGAAATATTAACCTTACTTCTTATAGGAATTTTCAATATGTTCGAATTTTTCGGATTGAATTGTACAAATTGATTGATGCCATGTTCACACATTGTACTTAAGACTGTTTAATAATGTATGAATTGTGCTCTCATGTTTGGTTTTGATTACAAACAACTAGATACTACTTTAATGATAGGTTTTGCATAACATGTCGTATATACCGAATGTTCAAAACATATGTATTGTAGGTTCAAAGAACGTGTATCATATGTACCATACAACATTTGATAATTTGCGACTTTAGGTGTCTCATACTTTATAATTCATTGCACAGTTTGCAAAAAAATTAACTCGTAATGTACGTGTAATTATTTATATTGTACCTTAAGTAGTTATAGAATGTGACTAAGGTTTTTTAACATGTATGATATTTTTTGTCATGTGGTCTGGACAAATTACTAACGGGTGCTCTGATGACAGGTACTCAATAAAAGGTCGTCTATACAAAAGGTTCAAAATTATGTAATACGGAGTATATAAGTTCAGAAAACATGCACTATATGTTCAAAATAACATTTGATATATTGTATTAGTGGGTATATCATAGTTTATGATTCATGTAAGGATATGCGGAAACAAGTGGTTAGTACATGTAACTGTCTTTTATTGCACGTCAAGTAGTTATAGAATGTACAATGTTTTCTTAATGTTTTATAAAATTATTATCTCATGCAATTTTTACAAGTTATTTTAATGACAGTTAGTGAATACCTAGTCATATATACTAAAGGTTCAGAACAAATATACCATAGGTTCAGAACACTTGTATCATAGGTACCGAAAAACATTTATGCTATAAATTGTGTCTCCTCATTCTCTTCAAAATATACTCAGTTTTCTCCTGTACTCAATTATACTGGAGTTATAATTTTAGCACTAAATTTTACTCCCACGAATTTTATAGAAAAAAATTAATCAAATTGTCCGCACCTACATACAATATTCTACTTAAAGAAACTGAAGAGTAGTTTACACCATATATATAATAAGCGAAACGAAGCAGTGGTGTTGTAGAAACATTATGTAACATCTTTCTTCATTAGTGTTGTTATCAAATATGGCTCATTAATTAGCTTTGTTGCCGCAATTCGTAAATTCTTCACACCCCGAGTTTTTGGTAAGATGAAAGGACGATGTTATATCAAGGCTTCTAAAGATAATATGTGCTATGAAGTTGCTTGCCTTGAAGTTGCAGGATCATCAAAACATTCCTATATAAACAAAAGTAAAATTAGCTTTATAGACATGAGTTCAAGATACATATGTCATAGGTTCACATTGCATATACCACAAGTACATAACAACATTAATGCTATATGTAAAGATTATGTTCAGAGTGTTGTCATCGATGTAGTTTTATTTGCCCAACTTAGCTTGCAATTGATTAGGTATGTGCATTAAAGTTATATGAATTATAATTAACAATATTATTCACTTCCAACAAATATTTGAGAACGTGATAATTAACATAAGATTTTTGGTTATTTTTCATCAAAACGGAAACATCGAGAGCACCCAAAAACTTATAAGAAAACGTGTGCCTTTTAGAATGACGAGAACTACTAGTAGGATTTTCGTCACCAAATAATAAGCTTGGATTGAAATGACTCGTATGAAGTACAAATTTAACGGACTTCCTCTTGAGTTAACATATATTGGTCTTCTACGAATAAAAGATGTGCTAAAGTAGAAGCCTAATACGAACGACAAAAGGGTTAATAAACATAGTTAAAAGAAGTGCATTTAAAAGTATTTAGTGTTCACGACAAATGAAGATACAAACTAAATAAACTCTAGATCTCTGATCAAAATCGTCTTGAAAAGAAACTAGAACCTTAAATTTGAGTATAACCCATTAAAATTAATGTGAAACACAAGAAAAGCACGAATTGACATAGATGAAATTAAGAATCAGTCTGTAAAATAAAAATTATGAAGTCAGTATTATGTACTTGCAGGGGTGATGAAATGTACATACAAGTGTAGGAATCTGTACTTGGACGCAAAATGGGTTGAAGTTTTGAAGCAGGATCACATACAACAACAAATAGGAAAAACACCACGTTCATCAACTAAATTTTCAAGATAAACAACCTCAACAAAAATGTAGCTAGAGATCAACAAGAACAAGTGACAATCAATAAAAAAATATATCATAATTGAAATAATTGACATCGATAAGTATAAATTAGAACCAAAACCCTAAGAAATAAGGGAAAAACAATTAAGAACGAAGACTACAAAATCACATGGTAAATACGATCAAACTGATCATTAACAAGTAGAAAAGAAACACAAACGCGTGAAATTTATAAAAACGACCACCAAATCAGTCATAGAAAATTACAAAAATAAAAAATTAACAATATAGCCAGGAGAAGACAATGAAAAGTGAATTATAAAGGAATAAACAACAAATTGAATGACTCATACCTTAATGAAAAGTAAACCGAAAAAAGAAATTGAAGAGAGACTGGACATGAAAAGTCATTCATGATGTTCAGGAAAATGAAGAAGTTGAATAGATAGAGGAGTAATGAGGAAAACGCGAAAATACCCTCCACTTAAAACATGATAGAGTGATAGACGCGCATCTTATTTGGTCCGTTGGATTGTGTTTGATCTGATGGTGGATAGGGGTTCTTATGGTTCTCATAGGAAGAGGGTTCTCATAGGATCCTAAATCTATATATATATATATATATAGAAGGGTTCTAGTAAGGCCCTCATATCATATGAGTCTGTAATACCCCGTATTTTATATTGTTTATTGAGTCGAGTAATTGTCTGATCGTATTGATATCGTAGGATCGAGTTATTCGTAAGCTTGTCAAGACGGGTTTAACTGAATGAGATCACGTTAACTAATTCTTTTACCAACCACGCGGACCCATAATATTTACCCACTTACCCAATCACGTTTACCCATGACCCATTTACCATCTAACCTAAAATTTAACCTAATTCTACCCTAACATTACAAACCCTACTCCCTCACCCGCCTACCTCTTTCTTCAGCATCAAACATCAGCCTTCACGCAATTCGAGAGAGAGGGAGAGATCGTGGACATTGACGGCGCAGCAGGGAAGAGCTTAGGGTGGTTGTCGACGTGGTGAGGCGGCCCTGGTGGTGGTTTTCGTGGCGGTTTAGGTAAGCAGTTACCATCCCTTTTCTCTTTTGTTGGTTGTCAGGTTGTGGTTGTTGTCTCGGTGTGTCGCAGGGAGGTAGTAAGGGTGGTTGGTATCGGAGTAATAGTGTTGGGTGGTCTGAGTCGCCCCTATTGGTGGCGGTCAGGTGGGCTTTAGGTGGTGGTGGTGGCAGAGATGGGCGGCATCGACATGGGGGGGTAGCAAACGAGTTTATTTATGTTTTTCGGGCGAGTTGAGATGCTAGGCTTGGGGTGGCGCCACCGTGGACTCGGGGAGGTCGAACGGCGGCGCCACGGCGACGTGTGCGTGGCTAGACGGTGAGCAGAGTGGTGGTGATAGGGTGGAGTGTCGTTGACAACGGCGGGGCGTGGGGTTGTGTTGTGGGCTTTGTGGTGGCAACCATGGGAGGTGGAGTGAACCGGGGGAAGTTCGTGGCCACGGTCGACTCACCGGCGGGAGTCGAACCCGGTGAGGGTGTTGGTGGGTGCTCGAGTCGGACCGGTGTCCGACCTGGCGGGTATCACGGTGGAAGGGGGCGCGTGGGAGTTCGGGAAACGGGTTGGAAGTCGTGGGTTTGGGCGTGTATTTAGTCGGCTTTGATTCGTTTCTTTATTGTTTAAATTATCGTATTTTGTAGTTAATTTAATTCTCGAGTGTTTTAAATAATTTATTTAATTTAAATTCCCGAGTCTTTTAAAATAATTAGAGACGGATTTTGAGTCGGGTTTGTTAAAGAGAAAAGTTACTATATCGGGAAAGTTTCCATTTTAAGAGATTCTATTTTTAGTAACTTCTATTTTGGGAACGGGAATAGTTAAGTGATTGTTCATCATTTAATTATCTTTCAGAGGGAGCATTGTTGTGGAATATTACTGGACACCCGACTATTTGATTTCGGTATTGAGGTAGGGAAATACACTTGACTTCTTATCGTGTTCTTGAATTGTGTTGACTTGTTTGTGTTTCATATGACCAAGTTGTGAACGTGACTTGATTCGTGGTTGTTGATTACGCTATGATATGGTTGACTGAATTGTTCGTGTTGAGTGTGTTATCACGACATTTGGTAGCTGGCATGATTTCATTCATTGTTATACATTTATATTGCATTGTTTACTGTTGAGCATTCATATGCATTGGAGATGGAGGATGTTGAGGTGATATGGTGTGGTGATGATGAGGTTGTGATAAGGCCCGAGGCGGGTTTCGCAGACTTGCCCCGATGTCCTCAGCTGAGTGGCAGATCGGCTACGGTCGATATATAGTCTGGGGATCGGTATGGTGGGCGTTCGGGTTATGAGATATGAGTTGAGATGGAGGTGGAGGTGACGGAGGAGCATGCATATCATATTTTGTTGTTTCATTGTTTTCCCTACTCAACCTCGTGGTTGACCCTGTGTATTCGTGAACACCTGTGATGACCCAAATATTGGCGAGCAGACTTGACAGGTTAAGAGATAGAACGGGAGCTGGATGGGCGTGAGACACTGGATCAGACGACTTAGTAGTTAGATCATCATCTAGAAGACCTTCACTTTTATTTATGTTAGTTCTTGTAATTTGATGTAAACGAGGTTTGTAAAAGTTAAGTTAAAAATAATCATATAATTTGCCTTGGAGTTTAATTTGTTATTCACTACCTCGGGAAACCGAGATGGTAACAGTTTGGTTTATTAGGGAATGTCTTGCTAAAGGCTCCTTCATAAACCGGGGTGTTACAAAGTGGTATCAGAGCGAACGATCCTCAGGCCTAAACCAATGAACCCAATGAACGTAGAATGTGTCTAAATAAAATGAACCCCTGGGAATAAACTGTTAGGAGCTCACAGTGCGGTTAAGAAGGCGCCCTTAATACGTGCTCTTTTGCCCTCTCAGTTCTGAACCAGGTAACCCGAGAGAAATTGAGTGAATGAGGTAGTTAGAAGGAAAACCTTGGATATAATCGAGTGGATGTACACCTTGAGACCCATATATTCTAACCATGCTGCAGGACAACGTTACGGTAAGTATTTTGTATGAATGATGATGTGATCATATGATGTTGTGGAGATGAGAAATAAATTTTCGTGTTCAGGTTGATAATCAATGAAGTGTTGGATTGTGATAATCGTGAGCGTGAAAATAATTGCGAATTGATGATATTTGTCTGGATGGATGTTGAATGACGTGCTGATAGTGCTATTATGTCTATCGATATGCGGTTATGTGATCCCGAGGCCATGCTAGTATAGTATTGTGATAGTAATCAGAAACACTATTGAATTGCATGTTTCTAGTCATAGCAATCGTGATTTAGATGTAAGGAGTAGATCGAGATGCGAAGGGATTCTATGGGATAGATGTTTACGTAAGTACAAAGTGTGAGATTTAAGTTGGGATGGGTTAGTATACATAGTATGCTCATAAGAGCTTGTGACATAGTAAAGAATGACCTAGTGCTGAAACTCGTTTTGTTTGATTTTACTCTTTAATTGACCTTACTGCCATTTATTTTTTGTTTATTTCCTATGGATGAAAATTTTATGAGAGATAGCCTCGTGAGTTAGTGTTCATTTGGCGTTGGTTTCATGCTTATAGGATATACGGATTAGGAGTAATAAATATTTTAGTGGGCTGTGGTCAGGAAGTTCCTGTGCAGTGATGTTTTGACCAACGATTTTGTAAAAATCCTCATTTAAATTGTATTAATAATTTTTGCATAATTCCAACTCCATCGATCAGAATATTCGCATATGTTTTCAAATTGATAAGCCACGAAAATTCTTGATGTCTCTATATTAAATGGTAAGTTTTGCAAACTGACCCAAGTTTCGGACCAATCGCTGTCACATACTTGTTTGGACCAACTGAGTTGTAAAATCCTTTAAAAATTGAATTCTTGAGCTTTGAACCTCATTCTTTTTCTCACGAATTATTAACTCTCTGTAGGTTATAAAAAGTAATATAACTCAAGTTTGCGTTGAACGGTTATTTATTTGTGATTTTTGGAAGTTACAACGTGAATCATAACTTTTAAAATGTGAATTCTATGTTGAGTTTTCATACAGTTGTTCGATTATTTCATGAGCCTTATTAATGTGAAATTATAGTGTCCTTATATGATGATAGTAGCATACATATTCATTGGTTATGTATCTTAACAAGTGATAAAAAAATTAAAGTTTAGTTTATAACATTGTTGGCATGATAGTATGAGTGAAATTGAATAGCTTAATCTGATCCTTAATCGAGGGTGAAATATTTTATACGAGTCCAGTTGTTGCATATTTTATATATGTTTGGCATGTTGTAATATCTCTGGTGTGTTTATCACATTTGTATAGTGGTCGGATATATATAAATATAAAACTATATTGTCGTATCTTGGTAAAGTTGGTGGCGTTAAATGTTAACTTGATTGTTCTAATATACTCGAGTGAATATTTATAATAATTATGTTTAAATGTTTACACATGGATGGTAGTAATGAGTATGTCTAAATGTTCACACATGTAGGATGCCATCTGAGTTCTCATGTCTTTTATGTGAGTTTGTGTGCCTATAGTTATACTTATTACATTCATTGCATTAATTTATTTCAGTTGAACCTAAACTTATGATATGATAATAAAATAGTGTTGTTGTTCCTTATTGGATATGTTCATAGTTGTATTGTCATGAAATGCTAAGGTGATTGTTGCAATTGTCACGATATTTGAAATATAGTTGATATAGTTACGATATTTGAAATATATTCTCGAACCGTCAAATTATAATGAGATAACCCTTTGATGATTCACATGTCATGCGTATGTTTAAATGATAGTCGTTATGGTTACGTTTAATTGAGCCTACGCGTTGCCTAATTATTCAAATCGTACTAATCAGAGAAGTTGTTCAAGTTGCTAATCTTTTATCATAGATAATGTCCTACAAAGTATATGAAGGCAAATGTGGATGTTTAAGCTAATTATGCGATATCTTTTTTTTCTTTGAAAATGAGTTATACTACGTTCTTTGGACACAATTGAACGATAAGGTTGCTAAAATGTTAAACACATGTGTGATATGGAAGTAATGTTGTTGTTGTCATGGATCATATGTTGTTACTTTTATTGGGAAATATGTTTTCAGAATTGATATCATGCAAACTGACTAATTCGTGTTGCATAGCTGATGAGTCAAATGGTTTTGATTACATGTTATGTTTTCTGTGGTTTCAAAGTGTTTAAGTAGTGCATATGTGCAGCATGTTTTAATACTCCTGGTGATTGTTAGTAGTAAGGCGGAATGAATGCGCTTATGGATCAATTGTTCGGAATTAGTAGTAGTTTGACTTGAGAGAGGAATTTGGTGGGGTCAATGTTAAAATTGTATGCTGGTATACGTATATCCTTATGGTTGATCTTTCTAAGGTTGTTGTTCTCTAGTAGATAATGCGAACTGTGATAATCTTGAGTTGACCAAAACCCTGGTACTACAACAGCTACTCTGAAAACTTGTTATATAACTTTCGCACACTTAAACCACGTGAATGAATCCTTATCTTAACACCTTCTACGGTATCACCCTTGTGTCCTAATTTGTTTAGCTTTCCACTTTGTAGGATGGATCCCTACATTGCACACCCGCGAGACTGTTACATGTCACTTGATGCTGACTTTAATGAGCATTGTGAGAAACTTTGTGCTGCCATGGACAAGTATGGCCATAATGGGCACCCTGAGTACTTAACTAATACTCAGTTAAGAGCGTATACCCTTATCAATACTATCCCTGACTCTGGCATACTAAAGGACAAAGCAAACACTTCTATATGAGAGAGTTGTCCACCCATTGCATGAGGTTATGCCGTGACCCCAATTCTTTGCGGCGGGGCCGAGTTACCCGCCCGAGCATACCTTTGACTTTATATCAGGCGACCTGAGATACGAATTTTATGCTAATGTACCTGATGCCGAAAGTACGACTGAACCACCCAAACCAGACTTTGGGGAAGAGGTGAACCAGGTAGGGAATGACATAGAAGTCACCAGAATCAGAGTAAACGCGACCTAAGGACTGTTATGTTAGAACTAGTAACACCATGATCGGTTCGTTATGAAACCGTGTAAACCTTCGGTTCTTTTCTTGTTGTTCTTTTAGTTGATGTTGTGTTTTAAGTTAAGAATGAGCTAAGTAATAAGTGTTGCTTGTTGACAATCAGCTAACTCCATAATGAAACCTTGTTTTCGACCTTAATGTTAATGCGAAATTTCTTACCATGTGTTCTTCTCCGTTACATGTTGTTGACAGTTATTTTGTTGCATACGTATATGAAAGTTGAGAAGAGGTTACGAGGACGTAACCATGTTTTTAGTTGGGTAGGATTATAAAATCTTAAAATCTTAATGTTATGTTGCACTTGTTTATAGATTGTGGTTTTGATCAAGTTGATGTTTCGTTGTGTGGTACCCATGCAAATGAGTTCTCTATGTTGTGTTCTTACTTCTGTTAGTTGGTTGATGTGTAAGAGAAGCGTGTAGTTAAACTACTGGTATGGTGCTCTGATAGTTTGAGGTGAACGACGGTAGTAGGATGATGGAATGATTCGTGGTGATATGTCTGCATGAAGTAAGTTCCGGGACGTAACTTTCTTTTTAGGAGGGTAGAATGTAACATTCCGTTTCACCCGCTTAAATTCATGAGTTCTTGTACTAGAAAATCTGTTTTGGTAGCCACGGCGATGCTTGGAGGTTTGGTAGATGAGCGAACTTCGGGACGAAGTTCATTTTAAGGGGGGAAGACTGTAATACCCCGTATTTTATATTGTTTATTGAGTCGAGTAATTGTCTGGTCGTATTGATATCGTAGGATCGAGTTATTCGTAAGCTTGTCAAGACGGGTTTAACTGAATGAGATCACGTTAACTAATTCTTTTACCAACCACGCGGACCCATAATATTTACCCACTTACCCAATCACGTTTACCCATGACCCATTTACCATCTAACCTAAAATTTAACCTAATTCTACCCTAACATTACAAACCCTACTCCCTCACCCGCCTACCTCTTTCTTCAGCATCAAACATCAGCCTTCACGCAATTCGAGAGAGAGGGAGAGATCGTGGGCATTGACGGCGCAGCAGGGAAGAGCTTAGGGTGGTTGTCGACGTGGTGAGGCGACCCTGGTGGTGGTTTTTGTGGCGGTTTAGGTAAGCAGTCACCATCCCTTTTCTCTTTTGTTGGTTGTCAGGTTGTGGTTGTTGTCTCGGTGTGTCGCAGGGAGGTAGTAAGGGTGGTTGGTGTCGGGGTAATAGTGTTGGGTGGTCTGAGTCGCCCCTATTGGTGGCGGTCAGGTGGGCTTTAGGTGGTGGTGGTGGCAGAGATGGGCGGCATCGACATGGGGGGGTAGCAAACGAGTTTATTTATGTTTTCAGGCGAGTTGAGATGCTAGGCTTGGGGTGGCGCCACCGTGGACTCGGGGGAGGTCGAAACGGCGGCGCCACGGCGACTGTGTGCGTGGCTAGACGGTGAGCAGAGTGGTGGTGATAGGGTGGAGTTCTGTTGACAACAGCGGCGGCTGTGGGGTTGTGTTGTGGGCTGCTGTGGTGGCAACCATGGGAGGTGGAGTGAACCAGGGGGAAGTTCGTGGCCACGGTCTGACTCACCGACGGGAGTCGAACCCGGTGAGGGTGTTGGTGGGTGCTCAGGTCAGACCCGGTGTCTGACCTGGCGGTTGTCACGGTGGAAGGGGGCGCGTGGGAGTTCGGGAAACGGGTTGGAAGTCGTGGGTTTGGGCGTGTATTTAGTCGGCTTTGATTCGTTTCTTTATTGTTTAAATTATCGTATTTTGTAGTTAATTTAATTCTCGAGTGTTTTAAATAATTTATTTAATTTAAATTCCCGAGTCTTTTAAAATAATTAGAGACGGATTTTGAGTCGGGTTTGTTAAAGAGAAAAGTTACTATATCGGGAAAGTTTCCATTTTAAGAGATTCTATTTTTAGTAACTTCTATTTTGGGAACGGGAATAGTTAAGTGATTGTTCATCATTTAATTATCTTTCAGAGGGAGCATTGTTGTGGAATATTACTGGACACCCGACTATTTGATTTCGGTATTGAGGTAGGGAAATACACTTGACTTCTTATCGTGTTCTTGAATTGTGTTGACTTGTTTGTGTTTCATATGACCAATTTGTGAACGTGACTTGATTCGTGGTTGTTGATTACGCTATGATATGGTTGACTGAATTGTTCGTGTTGAGTGTGTTATCACGACATTTGGTAGCTGGCATGATTTCATTCATTGTTATACATTTATATTGCATTGTTTACTGTTGAGCATTCATATGCATTGGAGATGGAGGATGTTGAGGTGATATGGTGTGGTGATGATGAGGTTGTGATAAGGCCCAGGCGGGTTCTGCAGGACTTGCCCTGGTGTCCTCACCGGTGCGAGATCGGCTACGGTCGATATATAGTCTACCGGGGATCGGTATGGCTGGGCGTTCCGGGTTATGAGATATGAGTTGAGATGGAGGTGGAGGTGACGGAGGAGCATGCATATCATATTTTGTTGTTTCATTGTTTTCCCTACTCAACCTCGTGGTTGACCCTGTGTATTCGTGAACACCTGTGATGACCCAAATATTGGCGAGCAGACTTGACAGGTTAAGAGATAGAACGGGAGCTGGATGGGCGTGAGACACTGGATCAGACGACTTAGTAGTTAGATCATCATCTAGAAGACCTTCACTTTTATTTATGTTAGTTCTTGTAATTTGATGTAAACGAGGTTTGTAAAAGTTAAGTTAAAAATAATCATATAATTTGCCTTGGAGTTTAATTTGTTATTCACTACCTCGGGAAATCGAGATGGTAACAGTTTGGTTTATTAGGGAATGTCTTGCTAAAGGCTCCTTCATAAACCGGGGTGTTACAGAGTCCCTAAGTCCTTATAAGGGCCTTTGGATGGAAGGGATGGAGGGATGAGATTACATCTCAATGGAGGGCTACAAATCTCCCTTCCTAATCTTCCTCACTAATCATGTATAACTCCTCCCTAATTTGTATAACTCCTTCCTCATTCTAATTCTCCCAACTCACTCACTCATTATCCATTCTCTCACACTTCTCTCATCCCTCTTTCTCTATCATTTTCCTCTCATTCTCTCAAAACAAAAAAAAACCAAATATAAACAAACTAAAAAAACCAAAAACAAAAAAAAACTCCATCCTCCACCATTTCAGCCGCCCCATTACCCACGGCTCCTCCTCCTCACCCACGGCTCAACCGGCCACCCTCCTTCCTTAACCCGTCACCATCCCGTCACCGCCTCCCTTTTCTTCCTTCCTTCTCGGCTCCTCCAACACCACCATCACCAAACAACCCCACTAGCCTCGAAATAGCCGCCATACACAACCCTGCCGCGCCATCCCGACACCAAACACCACCACCGCATCTCGCAACCACCCACACACATCGCCTAACACAAAATCTGGTCGCGTCACCACCTCCTGTTGCCGCAACGACCGCCTGCTGCCACGACTTCTCCTCTGAACCGCACGCACCAACACTCACCACCACCATTTTCGTTTTTGAATTTTTTTTTTCAGATTTCGTTTGCTTTTTTCAGATTCGTTGATGTGTTGCTTTTTTTAGATTTTTGGGTTTTTGTTTTTCATTGTTTTGGGTTTTTGTTTTTCATTGTTGTTGCTGTGGTTGTATCGTGTTGTTGTTGCTGTGTTAGTTTGTTTTTTTTTTTTTTGATTTGTATTGTTATTTCATTGTTAATTTTTTTTAATTTGTATTGTTATTTCATTGTTTTATTATTTATGGGTGAATTTTTCTTAATAAATAACATTTTTAATTTTTTTGGTCTAATTTGGTTTTGTTATTGTTACATAATTTTTTTGTTTTTAGATATTGTTACATTTTTTTTTTGGTGAAATGTGAGTATGTATATTTATATTTCAAAAAGGAACTTCCCCAATTACAGCTGATCTAAAAGCAAATAAGACAACAACAAAACAAGGCTACATCAAAACTGACAATCAAATGAAACCCAAACGACTTCTGATCTCCTGCTCCGTCATGTCCTTCCTCATCACACACTTGTTTCGAATTTGCGTCTGAATCATCGTCTTCAACCCAGCAGCAATTTTTTCCGGCCTCATCATACTCAGCTCAATTCGAGCTCGATTTCTTTGTGCCCATATCAGGTATCTGTAAGCTGTGATAATCATTGCTAATATTTTCGATTTCATATTGTTTCGATTAGCATTCAACAGATCAGTAATGGTTGGAATCGGATGACCAATCCAATCTTCCACACATTTCTGAACTTTACAACTGAATTCACATTCATTGAACAAATGTTCAATCGTTTCAGAATGAGATTCACAAAGGATGCATCTGTCATCTTGACAGAAACCATAGGCATGCAATTTCATTTTCGTATTGATACCTTCCTCCATGATTAGCCAATTAATGAATGAGTGTTTAGGAACATTCCATTCATTCCAAGCTATTGTTGCCCAATTTTGTCTAGGACAAGGTCCCATCAACCATTCATATCCATTACTGATTGTATACCCTTTCGGATGAGGAGTCCAACAATTGTCAGTGAACCCAAGTTTCAGCCTCTCCTTCACCTTACAAATACTCTTCCAAGTCCAAGTAGAGTCAGTTGAAGGTGTGTAGTCATGCCAGTCACCCCCCTTAAGATATATGCTGTCAACCCATTTGATCCAAAGTCTATCTGACTTCGTATAAATCCAATTAACCAATTTTCCTATAGAAGCAATATTCCAGATTCCTGCTTTCTTAACTCTCAGTCCTCCTGCATCTTTAGCCAAAGTGACTCTGTCCCATCCCACCAATGGGACTCTATGATACTCAGCACTACTATCCCATAGGAAATTCCTACATATGGCCTCAACCTTCTTAATGACAGCCTTTGGAATGACAAACATGGCAGCCCAGTAATTATACAAAGTATTAAGCACAGAGTTGATAAGGATAACCCTACCAGCATAAGAGAGTTTTTTTGCCCCAATACTTCTAATTCTTGTCACCATTTTTTCTACAAGGCTACTACAATCTTTTTTAGAAATTTTGCCAGGCTGAATGGGGACTCCCAGATATCTAAATGGCATTTGTCCTTCCTGGAAACCTGTGACTGAAAGAATATCATGTTTAAGTTCCTCCTTCATGCCATTAAAGAAGATTTCTGACTTGGTATTGTTCATTTGCAGGCCTGAAGCATTAGAGAATGAGATGAAGGCTTTCATTAGTAGCAGAATTGAGGGAGCATCCCCTTTGCAGAACATTAACAAATCATCAGCAAACATGAGGTGAGTAAGCTTAATAGTTTTGCATAATGGATGATAGTGAAAAGGCCATCTAGTAGTAGCAAAGGCAATAAGCCTTGTCAGATAGTCCATACATATAGTAAAAATAAGAGGAGACACTGGATCTCCCTGTCTTAACCCTCTCTTACCCTGGAAGTACCCAAAATTATTGCCATTTAGAACCAAAGTATAGGAAGTTGTGGTTATGCATGCCATCAGGAGCTCAACAAACTTGATAGGAAACCTCAAACCAATCAACAACTGTTCCACAAAATCCCATTCAACAGTATCATAAGCCTTTTGCAAGTCAATCTTAAATAAACATCTAGGAGAAACACCCTTTCTGGAATATTGGTGCACAATGTCTTGACAGATCAGCACATTCTCAATTATAGATCTCCCTTGTACAAAAGCACCTTGACTTTCATGAATAATGTCAGGTAAGACTAGTGCTAGCCTATTGCATAAAAGCTTTGAGATAATCTTGTAAAGCACATTACAACAAGCAATAGGTCTGAATTGCTTAACTGATTTTGGTCTCTCACATTTTGGGATCAGACTTATATTAGTGGCATTCAATTGAGTCAGCAACTGACCAGTAGAAAAGAACTCCTGCACAGCCTGAACAACATCATTCCCAATCAAATCCCAAGAGTCCCTATAAAAACCACTTGTGTACCCATCTGGACCTGGAACTTTATCAATAGGAATAGAGAATACAACCTGTTTTACCTCCTTAAAAAGCACAGGCTTATTTAGGATAGCAATGTGCTCATCTGTGCAGTAATTGCCAAACCCCAGAACAGCATGTCTCACATTATCAGTATCTCTTCTACTGCCTAAGAGGCCAGTATAATACTCCAGGAAGGCTGACTGAATGCTAAGAGTTGTGTTGCATTCTTTCCCTTGAGCATCTTCAATTTGAATGATAGTATTTCTCATACATCTTTTTCTGATAATGCCATGAAAATAGGATGTGTTGGCATCTCCCTCCTCTAGTCACTTAGACTTAGCTTTTTGCTGTAGAAAACTATCTCTAGCTTGAGTCAGTTCTCTGAGTTTTCCCATAGCTTCCCTTTCTTGAGTAATAGCAGCTTGGTTCATAGGGTCATCAATAAGTTGAGCTTGTATAGCTGCCAACACCTGCTATGCTTCTCCAGTTTGGATTTCAATATCAGAATAGCACTCTTTATTAAGCTCCTTTAAGACAGCCTTTAACCCTTTGAGTTTCTTGACAATACAGAACATTTTGGTACCATTAATTGCCCTATCCCATACATCCTTAACCCTAGCCATAAAATCTGCTGCCTGTCCCCACATATTGAAGTACTTGAAGCTTCTATTGCTGATGACAGCTAGATTCTTGTTTGACACAACACACGGATTATGGTCAAATAGCCCTTCAGGGTGAAAATGTCCAATCAATTCTGGATAAACATCCACCCATGCATCATTAACTAAAAATCTATCCAACCTACTGTATTTCCTATGCTCAGCATCCTGCTTATTTGTCCAAGTAAAGAAGGCACCAGTGGCCTGAATATCAATCATCCCACAAGTAGTCACATAATCCAGAAAATCTTCCATATCAGCATCCCTAGTCTGCCCTCCTAGCCTCTCATCAGGATGGAGAACAGTATTAAAATCCCCAGCTAAAGCCCAAGGGCCACTGCATGTCTGGGCAAAATCTTTCAAACATCTCCACAAATCTAGTCTATCTTTGCCATCATTGAATGCATAAACCAGAGTATAGAAGAAACTCTTCCCTGTAACTATAACAGTAATTTTTGCATGAATGAACTGAGGGTTGTAGCTCTGAATTTGCACATCAAACAATTGGGGTTGCCACAACATCCACACCCTACCACCTTTATGAGTATGGCTGTTGGTGGTCACACACCAGCCATCAAACAGATTGAGGGTTAAGTTACTCACATTTCCACCACTTATTTTAGTCTCAAGCAAGCCAAATAAACCTATTCTTTGATTATTCATAAAGTTTTTAACTACTTTCTATTTATTTACACTATTGAAACCTCTTACATTCCAAAAACCAATGTTATTCATGGGAAACAGTTTGGATAGGAGGGTCACCAGTTTGCATTGCACTTCTCTGTTGCTTATCAAGTTCATCCAAATCAATTGTTTCATCAACATCACTCTCATCCTGCTCCTCAATTGGCTTATGTGTAGGACCAGGTGTAATGGGACTTGTCAATACAGGAAACTCAGTCACAGACAATGTGGATTGGACTTTGGGTACTGGTCTCCATTCTTTCCTAACAACAGGTAAGGTATTTTTCTTTTGCCGAGACTTCCTACAATCTTTAGTATCATGTCCCAGACCTTTGCATTTCAAACATATACTAGGTTTCCAATCATACTCTACCTTAACCTGCACCAGACTTCCATTCTCATCTTTAAACTGAACACTAGTGGGGAATTTGTGCCCTACTTGGAGTTCTACCATCACACGGGCAAAACCCAACCTGGTCTTTGCCTCTGTAGCTTGATCAGACCTAACATAAGGACCCACCAAGGCAGCTATTTTGGATAGACACTTACCCCAAAACTTTAAAGGTACTCCATAAAGTTTTATCCATGCTGGTACCACCTTAACCTCCTCTTTAAGGAGATCCACATTACTTTGCCAGGCTTTAACCATTAAGGGTTTATTGTCAAACATGTGGTAGCCAGCCTTAAGGACATCTTCTTTACTTTGCAAGGTGTTAAATCTAACAAGAAAAATTCCATTTGGGAGGAAAGAAATCTTGTCAATTCCATACTTATTCCATATTCGATAGATAAATCCCTCCAACACCTCCCATGGAGGGTTTGCCCCCAGTACAAAACACACCACAGCCTGATTCCAATAGTCTACTTCCTCCTGAACATCCTCTACAGAAAACTGCAGGATATCTAAATTTGCATTATTATTATTGACAGAGGAAGAGTCCACCAGGACTGATGCTGTCTCAGTTACATTCTGATTACTATTTTGTGTTATTGCATCAGGTTTCTTACCACGCTGTGTGACCCATTGGAGATTCTCAGCCGGCTCCTCTTCATCCTCAAAGGAAAGCCCTGTGATGCCATTGACCTCATGCATAGGCTTTGTACGCACCACATCCTCCTCAGATGGTCCTTTTGATCCTCCACCATTATGACTGATAATAGTCTTCTTTTTAGAACTAGTACGTTTAGCAGATTGCTTTTTCTTAGATTTTGTAGCAGAATTACGAGCCATAATGAAGAGAATTTTTGCCCTAGTGATGGGAATTGATCGTCTTTTTTTTCTCCTGTAAATCGCCTATCATTAGGGTTTTCACTTTTTCTTAGAGTTGATATTGTTACATTTTTGTTATTGTTACATGGTTTTTATTATTGGTATTTGGAATTTGGTATTTGGTTATTTGTTATTTTTCAAGTTTTTTTTTTAAGTTTCATATTTTGGGCTAAAGTTATACAATAATCAAAATAGAGTTATACTGTTAATGTCTAAAGTTATACATTGTATAAATTGAAGTTACACAAATTTTGGACTAAAGTTATACATCTTGTCTATTAAAGTTATACACTGCGTGCATTAAAGTTATACACACGATATATAAATTTTTCATTGTTAATTTTTTTTGATGAATCATGATTTTGTTTTTTGTTTTTTTTTGTTATTGTTATTTGTTTTTTTTTATATTTGGTATTTTTGTTAGATTTACGAGTTTTTTTGTTAGATTAACGGGTTTTTGTTATTATGGGTTTTTTTGCTTTTTGTTATTATGGGTTTTTTTTTGTTATTGTTATTTGGTTATTTTTTTATTATTAGTTTTCAGATCTAGTTTTCTTCTTCTCAACTTTCATCACATTTTTTATTTTGAATTTTCAAAACTATATGTAAATACAACTAAAGTTATACTATCTGCTACTAAAGTTACACTATTTACGACTAAAGTTATACACTTAAAACATTAAAGTTACAGACTATATCACTAAAGTAACTTTAATCTCATCTTCTTATTGTGTTGGTTTCAAATCTGAATTTATATTCCTAAAGTTATACAATTAACTACTAAAGTTATACATTGTATAAATTGAAGTTACACAAATTTTGGACTAAAGTTCTACATCTTGTCTATTAAAGTTATACACTGCGTGCATTAAAGTTATACATCTTGTCTATTAAAGTTATACACTGCGTGCATTAAAGTTATACTTCTTTTCTTTTTTTAAAGTTATACACACGATATACATCTTGTTTATTTTTTCAGATTTGTTGATTTATCTTTTTTAGATCTAGATGGTTTTTATTTTTTATATCTATTTGGTTTTTATTTTTTCAGTTTTGTTGGTTTTTTATTTTTGGACTGAAGTTATACAATTTTGGACTAAAGTTATACAATTTTGGACTAAAGTTATACAATTTTGAACTAAAGTTATACGTTTGGACAAAAGTTATAAGTTTGTTGGATTAAAGTTATAGGATTTTGGACTAAAGTTACACGCTTTTGGACTAAAGTTATACATATGAAGGACTAAAGTTATACAAATAAGGACAAGAATTATACAAAAATTGACTAAAGTAATACAAATATGGACAAAAGTTATACAAAAATGGACTAAAGTTATACAAATAAGGACTAAAGTTATACAAAAATGGACTAAAGTTATACAAATATGGACTAAAGTTATACAAATATGGACTAAAGTCATACAAAAAGAACTTATATAAATTCCAATTAATTCACCGAAAATGGACTAAAGTTAAACAAAAATGGACTAAAGTTATACAAAAATGGGCTAAAGTTATTTAAATAAGGAGTAAAGTTATACAAAAATGGGCTAAGGTTATACAAAAATGAACTAAAGATATACAAAAATTGACTAAAGTCATTGAAATTATACACACTTCTATTGGAGTTATACATTCGTTGAGTAGAAGTTATTCATATCGTTACTAGAGTTATACATTCATTGAGTAGAAGTTCAACACATTCCTAATGTATTTGTATATCTTTGGTCCATTTTTGTATAACTTTAGTCCATTTTTGTGTAACTTTAGTCCTTATTTGTATAACTTTAGTCCATATTCGTATAACTTTAGTCAGTTTTTTTATAACTTTAGTCCTTATTTGTATAACTTCAGTCCATATTTGTATAACTTTAGGCAATTTTTGTATAACTTTAGTCTATTTTTGTATAACTTTAGTCCATAACAGTATAACTTTAGGCAATTTTTGTATAACTTTAGTCCATTTTTGTATAACTTTGGTCCATAAAAGTATAACTTTTGTCCATAACTGAAAAATTTATAATAACTTTAAAAAAACGACATTTGTAAAAATAAAAAAAACAAGACGAATTTTAAAGAAAGACATTTGTAAAAATAAAAAACAAGACGATATTTGAAATTTCAAAATATGCATTATAATAACTTTAATATGTCTAAGATTAATACTAACAAATAGAAAAAAAACAACTACAACCAAAAGTTATACAAAAGTTGTACCGTTAAAACATTAAAGTTATACAATTTACGACTAAAGTTATACTCGTAAAACATTAAAGTTATACAATTTACAATTAAGGTTACACTTTTTATATTTTTTTTTTTGGAGTGTTATTGTTTGTGTTATTTCAAATCTGAGTTTTTTTTATAAAAAAGCGAGAATTGAGAAAATAAGTAAAAAATAACGAATGAAAAATAAATAAATAAAATAAAAGATAACAAAAATAACGAATGGAAAAAAACAACTCAAAACATAAAAACTAACACGAAAAAAAAAAAAAAAAAACGCCGGCGGCGGTGGGGTTGGCGGCGGCGGCGGGTGGTGGGGTGGTGTCGGGTAGGGTGGTGGTGCGTGGTGGTGAATGAGGAAGAGTTGAATGAATGATTTTTTTGGGTTTTTGATTTATTTGGATTTTTTGGGTTTTTTGATTTATTTGGATTTTTTGGGTTTTTTGATTTATTTGGATTTTTTGGGTTTTTTGATTTATTTGAGAGAAGAGAAGAGTGAAATGTGTGAGATGAGAGAGAAATGGGTGGGTGGAAAACAAATATATAGTAAATTAGTGGTTAATTAGGGTGGATTAGTAATGTGTGTTAATTAGCCTTTATAATGACTTTGGGTGGGTTAATCTCATCCCTCCATCTCCCTCCATCCAATGGCTCATAATAGAACTTATGGACTCAATACATATACTTGGCCTTACATGATCTCTTTTATACAGCCGGGATCCGGTGAGTCCGGGGTTTTAAATGAGTCCGTCCTATCATTATAGACCATCAGATCTAACATCTGTTAACGCGTCAGATTGTGCCACGTCGGGCTAAGATAGTAGAACAAAAACCTCAAACCTGTCCCCATCTTTCTTTCTTTCACTCTCCAATCTCTTTTGGTAAAATAATAATAATAAGAGTAAATTATCAATTACACCCACGTCAAATGCACATTTTTACATTTACTCCCACGTCAAATTTTTTTTGTAAATTACACTCAAGTTAATAGCTCAGGTTATAAATTGCACCCAGAGCCATTTTCAGGGGAAAAACTTGATTAAGTGACGAAAATACCCCCGCGTGTTTCTAACTCAGAATCAACATGACTCTTCATTTTACTTCCCCCCTCTTTCACTTTTTACCCTAATTTGTTCCCAATATTTCCCCAAAATTCTTCCCCTTTCAAATTCCCCCAAATTTTATACCAAACCTGACTCTTCATTGTGTTCATCATCCCCAAAATTCTGTTTTGCTACCGCGGAGCAGAATCTCAACGCTAATCCTCTTTCTCAAAATCTGCAAAAGGTTTTGAATGCTTACGATGATCTGTGTCGCGAAATCGATGAATTCAGCCTCAATGTTGCTCAATTCGGTACACAATTTGTCAATTTCACTTCTCAATTTCTTCGTTTTTGCACTATTAACATAGTTTCTGATGTTCTAGTGAATTTTCATAAGTTTTGATTTTCCAGAAATCGACTATAATGAAGCATTGACGTAGCTCTTAGTTGATTGATAGTTAATATGATTCGATTTCGATTATATTCAGTTAGTTCTGCTTTTGTTGTTAAATTAATTTGCTTCTAATTAAGTTTTTAGATTATGTGGAATGACTTACCTTGAGATGATGAACACAATGAAGGGAAATAAAATTAGGGAAGAGAGAAGAGAAGGATGAAGAGGCAATGAAGGAGGAGGAAACACTATCAACTTAATAAAGGAATGAAGGAGGGCAAAGTCGTCCAAATTTTAATATTTTACCCAGAAAATTTGAAAATTGACGGAAATTTGGCCGGATTCCGATATTGGGTGCAATTTGTAAACTGAGCTATTAACTTGGGTGTAATTTAATAAAAAAAATTGACGTGGGAGTAAATGTAAAAATGTGTATTTGACGTGGGTGTAATTGATAATTTACTCTAATAATAATCCCCAAATAAGCAAAAGAAAACACAGATCGCGATTCTTCATCTTCTACTGATTTCGATTTCGATTTCGATTTCGATTTTGATGATTACAAATCTTCTAATTCTTCGCTCAAGTCCAAGGTCTATCGTTCCCTTATCCGAAACTTTTTGTTTCCTTCATTCATTCTCTTGAAGTTTTTGCGATTGATTAGCTAGTCATTAGATTTGTATTAATTATTGTAAAATTTGTTTTCGTGTTAATTTTGTGCTTGATTGATGACTTTAATTTCCTATTTGCCGAATTTTTCATTTGATTCTCAAGACGTTAATGTATGTAAGCTACAAGTATCAATTGCAACAATTTTAATCCTTTCAATGTGTTGTTTCACTAATTTGTTTCCAAGTATGGAGTTAATTTGATTTCAAGGTTTATTTAGTTAATTGTTTAAGTTTTATTAGAGATTTCAAATGCAATGCTCGTCGGAAAATGTTACGAGTAATTGGATTGTGGGAAATGATACGCTGGTTGTGTAATTGAAATCGTTAGCGAACATGTTCAAGGCTTTCACAACGACAATATGAATAAATCTTGATGGTTTTGTGTCGTATTATGATCGAATTCTATTGGCATTTCAAATCTACACCATAATCTAGAGCCATATCTTTTGTTATAATAAGGCTTAGCTAGTGTCGTATTTGGTGAGAATACTTACATTATTGCTCAAAAAAGGTGTTGTTCTGTCGGATTACTTGTGTTATAATAAGGCCTAGCTAGTGTTATTCTAGGAAATAGCTTGTGTGATTTATTAGTGTAAGTGGTTTTACTCTTAAGGGAAAATTAGTATTACTCTAACCGTACATTATTCTACCATTTCTTACTATTTTAGCTTCCTAATTTTCACAAATAAAGCACACATATCCTGTTACACTATTCTTCCCTTAAGGACTTCTAGCATACCATTTTAAGCTTCTTTAGAGCAGATTCAATTTTATTTGTCATTTCTTATCTCGTTGCTTAATGACCCCTGCCAAAGCACACAATTTAATTTGTCATTTCTTATCTCGTTGTTTGTAACACAATTTTTGTTATTATAACACCCATTCAATGTAGTTGTAACATATATTAGTTGTTATGGTTGCTTGTTATTGTAACGCATACTAGCGGTTATTGTAACGCATATTAGCTATTATTATAACTTGGAAGTTGTTTGATCTTCCATAATTGTTTGTTATTGAGTACTTAGTGCGTCATTCTAGAAGTAATATTTTCATGAGTGGAGGATTGGCCTATAGTCGAAACTCAAAAACCGTTGGTTAGGCGGGTGGCTCGACCTCAGGGCTTGCATTTGAACTAGCTTGTGAACTGCAACTGGTATGTGCTACTGTGCTAGTGATGCATTTTGGACCCTAGAAAAATGTTAATTTGTAAATCCTAGAAAAATGTTAGTTGTTTTGATTGTAGAAATGCTATTTACATATTAGATATTTGATTAACTAGCTTGACGCGCTAACGTCTCTATCTTGTATTACTTCTAGTAAAAACTGAGTGACTCTACTATTCAGGTATGTTGTACATCAGATCTGAGATGCGGAATTGTTGACGCTCAAGGTAGCATGTTGTCACTTAACCATGGTTTGAGTGCTTGAATGTTGAGATCAAATAGCATACCTTGTTATGTTTTCAGGATTAGTTGAATTAGTAAGAAGGCATTCATGTCCAAGCATGTTTTCTGTCGCCAATTTGCTGAATATGATTACTCATTGTATTTCTGTCTAGTTGGCATATTCATCTATGTTGTTCACTTCCAAGATAAGAAGTATGTGAGCGAAACTCGTATATTAATGTACACGTAGAGCACTTACGTTTATAACCGTTTTAAAAACCAATTAGCTCAAATGGTAGAGCATTATGCAATGCACAAGATGCGGGTTCAACTCCCATGTTGGTTATTAAATACTACTGTTACTCTAAAACTAAGATAATGCTTGTAAAGGACAACGACTCATTTGTGTCGTGTCTAGTAATGCTTAATTTCAAAAAAAAAAAATTGTCTTTGAGGTTATAACAGGCTCACATGCCCGCCCCTAAACCTCTGATTGTTGTATTGAATGATACTAGCTCATGGACATCATTGATGCCTTCACAAGCCTTATCATGACCTCCTTCTCCTCCTTAATTTTCCAAGATTGAATATGATTAGGACTTATTCATACTAAATGATACTGTAATGCTCATGTCATAACAAGTTTTAGTCACATGTTTCTTAAATTTATTAGGCTATATGGGACTCGAACCCATATCTTTGTGCAAAATTTGCACATTGCTCTCCCATTTGAGCTAATAGCCTTTAATATATGACAAATAAAGATAAATGAGGTGTACTTGAAGCTAAATGTCTTTAAAATACCTTTCATGGGTCCAAACTGAATGGTAGGATTGTCTATAGCTTCACAAGAGGATAAACTGGTACTCAATCTTACGAGGATTACTATCATACTTAATAAACATTGGCATCATTTTACCTACACAACAATAACTCCACGACTTTCATGACTATCTTTTTTCCACTCCGGAACTCTATGTCCATCAAGATAACAGAAGAATCCCAAACTTGCATTGAAATGTAAAAGAAATCAATAAATTTGCTAACATCACTATCATGAATTAACTTTAAAAGATGACACACTTGTACCATTATTACAACAACACACTTATACAATTAAAGTAACATAACTATATCATTATAGTAACATACTTGCAGCATTAGAGTAAACACAATTGTTCTTTATAATGATTTAATAACTATACCATTATGATAAAACACTTGTATCATTAGAGTAACACAATTATTCCTTATAGTAACACAATTATATCATTATGACATCTCATTTCGCACGCCCTAACAATCAACAATAATGTACCACGAGTTGCACCATGGCTGCAGTACAAACAAAGCACTCATCTATGTCAGCCTCTCTATTCCTACCCCCTGACTTAGTTCCAAAAGAAACTTCAAAATCCGCCATCCATGGCAGCCTTTCCTTTCACACCCCATGATAGAAATGTCACCAACAAGTTTCCTATAGTCTCTTTGAATATCAAGAGCTTCACCTCTACCCAACAAAAGAAAGACATGTTTCCACCATTATTGTAATAACATACTTATACAATTACAGCAACATAATTATACTGTTATAGTAACACACCTATAACATTAGAGTAACACACTTACAGCAACATAACTATACTATTATAGTAACACACCTATAACATTAGAGTAACACGCCTATAGCATTACAGTAACACACTTACATCAACATAACTATACTATACAGTTATAGTAACACACCTATGGCATTAGAGTAACACATCTTTAACATTAGAGTAACACATCTATAGCATTAGAATAACACACCTATAGTTCATCTTCAGTCAAAATGATATAAAAACCTGGATGAATGTCATCTTCAATCAAAACCTGGCGCGATAAAGTAGAAGTAACTGTGGACATCGAAAACAAAGACCTGAAAAACGAATAAGTAGTGATTAAAAGCATTAATCGATGAAAAACCAACTAATATTCCAACGATTTAAAAAGAACAATTAAAAGCTTGATTCTATGAAAACGAAATCTAAAGATGAATAACGATTGTAAAAAACGTGTAGAAAATACCGGAATCGAAATGAAAATTTACACTAGTTGAAAAGAATATTCGAAATGCAAATAACAAAATTCTAAAGAAAACTATGAGAAAACTTACCATAACAATGAACGGAAAGAAGTCGAATTGAAAATTTGAGCATTGCTTTAATGAAGAAAATGAAGAGAAGAATCAAAAATCTGCAATTGAAACTGCAATTAACAATAGATGCATTCGAATTTTTATTTTTTTTAAAGAAATCTGCAATTGAATCTTATGAATAACAAATCAAGAGTAAATCGTAATTTAGGGTTACGGATTTGTTCATAAAAGATAGCGACAAACCTTATCCAACAGCAGCAACAACTTGATCTATTGTGAGCATCAAATAATTTCCGAGATTTGCATAGCTATAGAAATCGTCGTTCGAAGTTTTCCTTCACAAATTTGTTTTGATATGAGAGAGAAAAAGTAGACAGAGAAAAATAAGAGAATATCAAATAGGGGTGAAAATGACGGTGACAGAAGAACAAAGGGTTTTTATATGGCATAAGCAAATTACAAATCTACCCTTACTTAATGTGCATCAAATCTGAGCCATTGATGAAGTTTGATCGGACGGCCTAGATTGGTAGGACGGACTCACCCTTAAAAGCTAGACTCTCATGATCCCAACTCTATATATATATATATATATATATATATATATATATATATATATATATATATATATATATAGAAATTGCATCAAGTGAGTCTAGGTATCTTAGGTGAGTCTAGCATCTTAATCTCAGCCATTAGATCTACTCCTAATCAACTACTGAGATTAAATCTCAAAAATTATAATTAGACTATATAAGGCTCGATTTCACGCTAACCTTACAATTGCGTTTCACTTTCTCTCTCTTCATTCACACTTTTTCTCTCTCTACGAATTTCCCTCTGTTTTTCTTCGTTCTCGCATAAAACAAATCCAGCAAAAAATATACACAAATAATTTTACTTTTCAATTCATCATTCAATTATTTCTACAGTTCAATCGTTCTCAGTTTTTGCTTGATGGTTGATACTCCTATGGATGCCGATTCTACTGAAAATAGTTTGCGCGCAGGTAATCGCTTTCTGTTTTTGCTTTATCCTTTTCTTTGATTATAATCGTTATTGTTTTTCCTGTCAAATTTGATTAGAATCGTTGTTTTCTCTCTTGAATTTGCAATTTCGCTTTATCCTTTGCTTTCATGATAATCGTTGTTGTTTTCCGTCATATTTGATCGAATTTGATTATAATCTATGTTTTTGCTGCAAATTCGCTTTTTCCTTTGCTTTGCTTCTAATCGTCCTAGTTTTCTCCGTCAAATTAGATCGGATTTGATTATAATCGTTGTTTTCTTTCTTGAATTTGCAATTTCGCTTTATCCTTTGCTTTCATTATCATCGGTGTTGTTCTCCGTCAAATTCGATCGAATTTGATTTGTAATCGTGTTTTCTCGCAAATTTGCTTTATTCTTTCCGTAGATTAAAATCGTCCTTGGTTTTCCCGTTGAAATTAGCAATACGTCTGTTTGCTATTCTTGATATTAATTTTGCAAAACATTTTCAATACTCCTTTGCTTTTGAGCTCTTCTCTCTGCTCCACCTGTGTGAATATTCCTGTTCTGCTGTCAATGCTAATGTCACCACATTGTAGCAGTCTCACTGTTACTGTAACATTCATTAGTTGCTTTATCGTTACATTCCGTCAATTTTGATTATATTTGTCTTTATTCTGTTGCTTTTCAGTTTTTTAGGTTAATCGATTTTATGTTTGCTTCAATTTTAATGAAATTCGTTCACTTCTACTTCAATTTACGGTCTGCTTTCCTTTGATTATACTCTTACTTGCTTTTGTCTTAAATATTAGGTCAAATATCCTCGTCTTTGTTGATTTTCACGTTCAAATTCGGTCAAATTTCATTATATTTGACCTCTTTTCCTGTTTTGTATATTCTGTCCCCATATCTCAGTATATTCTGTTTCTTTGTCAATGCTTACAGGCTCGACTTGTTACAATATCAATGTTCTCGTAACACAATCACATATATTCATTTTCCATTTCACATATAACATATCTTTGTACCACTTAGGATGTCCTCTTTTATTATCAGTAACAATGTTACTCTTTGTAATACCATCGTTGTATTTGGTCACTAATACTCGTATTTTCCTTTTTGTATTACTGAGACTCAATCTTGTCACTCAACCCCATTCTACGCCAATTGTCCAAGAGCAACCCAATCCTCAACCAAATAATCAGCTTGTTCTGTCTCACACGCCTAATGGAGGTGAGCGCTGGATGCGTGTGGTTGAGCACAAGTTTAGACCTACCATTGGTGCAGTTTTCGCCTCCCTTGAGGCTGGAATCAAGTTCTACGAGGTTTATGCTCGGGCATGCGGATTTACCCCTCGGAAGCACAGTACGAAAACACTACGAGGTGGTGTTGCACACCAAAAATTCGTAGTCTGCAACCGTCAAGGGTTCAGGGAATCTAAACCGAAACAGCGTCCCAGAACCAAGGATGATGAGAATATGGGTGATGGTTCGTCCACGCTAGTAGTGAGTTACACGGCGAGTTAAAATCACAAGAATTGGATGCCGAGCATACGTCAGATTTGCCCTTCTACATGGCCTTGATGGCCCCGGCTATGATTGACGAGTTTTCAAGTCCACAATCATCGTCTCACCTCTCGTCTGTAACGAGAGATCTCGATAAGATTTCACGATCCCTTGATATGTTCCAGAAGACGCTTATCTTGGACAACTCCAAGTTGAATATTGGCGCTGGATTGACCTTTAGACAGGTTAAGGAACTTGTCAATGGGTATGAAAATATCGGTGCTACATTGATAGATTTTAAGAACTTTCAAAGAGATATCAAGTGCTACATTGGGTTAAGAGATGCTGACCTTTTCATCGATCGACTCGAGAAACTCAAAGCGACCCAACCCCAGTTCTACTTCGCCTATGATGTTGATCCGCAAAACCGTCTAACAAAGTTCTTTTGGGCTGATGCTACATGTATTAGAAACTACTCATTCTTCGGGGATGCTATTAGCTTCGACCCTACTTACGGAACCAACAAGTATGATATGGTTTTTACACCATTCACAGGTGTTAATCACCACAGAAAGTCGGTGTTGTTTGCCGGTTGTCTCCTGTTACACGAGGATGACATCTCCTTCCAATGGACCTTTCAGCATTTCTTGACCGCCATGGGACAAAAAGAGCCGCAGATTCATGATCACGGATCAATGCCCTGGCATAAAGAAGGTAATAGTGTGACAATGTTATCAGAATGAGACTTACTTAAGATTATTGTACCACAACTTTCGACTCCAACTACCACTTGTTCCATCTCTTCCTCTTTTACAAGGTTATTCAATAACAATGTCACTGTAACTAAATTACTAACATATAATTTACTCACTTGCTCTTTCCCTATCACTGGTCAATATCACGTTCGACTTCTTTGTTTCATTATGCCTGGCATACAACAGGCTTTCCCTTCATTTTCAAGACGGCTAGGCATCGTTATTGTATGTGGCATATTACACAAAAGATCACGGACAAAGTTGGTTCAAGACTCTGCGAGAGACACGGACTTCCTTGCTCGCTTCAACGCCGTTGTTTGGGACCCTGATATGGAGCCGTCGGAGTTCGAAGAGAAGTGGCAGAAGGTCATTTCAGATTTGAGTGGAAGATAATGATTGGTTGACTACAATGTTCGACGACGGACATCATTGGATTCCGCCTACCATCGTGACCTTGCCTTGGGCTGCATATTAAGAACAACACAAAGCGATCGAAAGTACAAATTCGTTTTTCAAGCGCTATGAGAATCACTTTGGTACACTGGTCGAATTTTGGATGAGGTAAACAACTCTTTTTCATTCCTTACAAGATTGCGAGGAACAGTGTATGTTACAGTACCATTGTTTCATTGTTACATAAATAATTTGTTGTCGAATCCTTGTTGCATTAAAACCAGGTTCCAAACTGCTATGGACCAGCAGCGCTATACACGAAGGTGCGATGATTATAACAGCGACCACTCATTCCCTGAGCTTAAGACAGAATTACCTATAGAAAAGCATGGCGCTATTATATACACACATCTTTGTGTTCAAGGTGTTCAAGAAGAAGTAATGGCGGCCGATTCATGTGGTGTTGATGACTTTGAGAAGGAGGAGCATGTGCGCATAATTCATGTAATCGATCTTTGAGAGAGATGAATTTTCAAGGTGAGGTTGGACCTTAGAAGCACGAGATGCGTATGCGAGTGTAAACTGTTCGAAAGAATTGGATTACTCTGCAGGCATATTTTGTGGGTGTACAAGGGCAAAGGAATTGGGCGAATACCAAACAAGTACATTGTAGATCGTTGGCTAAATAACACACACGCAGCGAATAGGTTTGATTCGAAAACATTATTACAAATGATGTGATTTTGACTTGTTACGATAATTATTTTGATAACATTGTAACCATAATTTCTTAAAGTAACATTGTCACCATGATAAAAAGTAACCTCTTTGTTTAACTTCCGTGCTTGATTCGAATGGGAATGTCATTGAGGATTCATATATGGCTACGTCGATAACTTGATCATTTGTGCAACGTATGGTCGAGTTCCGTCGGATAGTTGGTGTTCTCAAAACTTTACCTGTTGAACACACGGAAGAGTTAGCATCCCTCCTAGTTGAGTTCCGGCAGAAGTTATGTATTGAACCGCTTACAAAAGACCAAGAGATGGAGATCTTTGTTGGGCTGCACTCGTCGTCTCAAGTCACTATCCACCCTCCGGAACAAGCACGCAACAAGGGCAGTGGAAAAAGATTGAAGTCGGCTAAACAAAGGCCATTGAAAAAGCAGCCAAGCCAAAGAGGCTATGTGCATACTGCAAAGAAAGAGTTACCCACGACAGGAGAACATGCCCTCTTCGCATAGGCGATGTAGTCGCCGAGAAAGCGACTAAAAAGAAAAAAGTTTGATCTTTGTTATGATGTTACGATAACATTGTGACCTTAGCAATAATTAGTAGGATTTTGTGTTCTTTGTGACAATAATATGTCACAAAGTAAAAATAAAAAGTAGAATTGTGTCTTCTTTGTGGCAATAACATGTCAAATAAAAAGTCATTCGATTTTCCTACATCTTAGTTAACATTTTATATAGCACTTACAACATTTTTATAAAGAATACATATTGTTTTAGGACCATTTTCCGTCCCGTTTTAGGAGCATATTTCCTAAGTTTTACAAAAGAATGATATTATACAATTTGTTATACGATTTGTTTTGTTTAAGGAAAAGGGCTTAGGGTTGGATTAGGCGGCTCCGCGAAGCGGTTCCGCCTAATCCAACCCTAAACCCTTTTCCGTCCCGTTTTAGGAGCGTTTTTCCCCAAATTTAAATCCCGTCCACGACAGGGTATCACCCGTCCTTCCCTAGGGTTTAGTTTTGGTTTTATGTAACTTTTTGTTGTACTACGAACAACCTTTGTTTAAGGAAAAGGGTTTAGGGTTGGATTAGGCGGCTCCGCGGCGGTTCCGCCTAATCCAACCCTAAACCCTTTTCCGTCCCGTTTTAGGAGCGTTTTTCCCCAAATTTAAATCCCGTCCACGACAGGGTATCACCCGTCCTTCCCTAGGGTTAAGTTTTGGTTTTACTATAACAACCTTTGTTTAAGGAAAAGGGTTTAGGGTTGGATTAGGCGGCTCCGCGAAGCGGTTCCGCCTAATCAAACCCTAAACCCTTTTCCGTCCCGTTTTAGGAGCGTTTTTCCCCTAGCGGTTCCGCTTAATCCAACCCTAAACCCTTTTCCGTCCCGTTTTAGGAGCGTTTTTCCCCAAATTTAAATCCCGTCCACGACAGGGTATCACCCGTCCTTCCCTAGGGTTTAGTTTTGGTTTTTTATCAGTAACTTGTTGTACTACGAACAACCTTTGTTTAAGGAAAGGGTTTAGGGTTGGATTAGGCGGCTCCGCTTGCGGTTCCGCCTAATCCAACCCTAAACCCTTTTCCGTCCCGTTTTAGGAGCGTTTTTCCCCAAATTTAAATCCCGTCCACGACAGGGTATCACCCGTCCTTCCCTAGGGTTTAGTTTTGGTTTTACTGTAACAACCTTTGTTTAAGGAAAAGGGTTTAGGAGCGTTTTTTGACAATTTTAAACATAGTTACATAATCGTTGTTCAATTTAATATACCACAATTCTAATAGTAAATTGGACAATTAACCGAATTAAGATGTCATTCATTAAAAACAAGTGTTACAAACACTGATTACAAACGAAATACTTAGAAACAGTAACAGTAGTTAACTTAAATATAAGCTGTCATAGTAAGCATAAACTGTAACAGTAAAGGAAATATTAAATCTTTTACTCCCTTCTTAGTCGTTTATTCACAGGAGGAGAATGAACGCGCTTTTCGCCCTCTAGCAACTCCCTTTTGATTATTCCTGTAACCTTCCATCTCTTCAATAGCTTTGACAACAAGAGGCCACTTCCTGTTAATCGAAGGGTTGAGTTTAGCATATGACTCCCTAAGAGTCAGTAACACCAAGGAGAAATTGACGGTCTAAATCAGTTTGGTGTACTTCTTGACTTATTTTCTTCTATTGTTTCCCAATACACTTGTTTTCCGCCATCGAAACTTGATATGAGCTTCGCATTGTTCAAGTCATTTTCAAGCACTTGTACTGTTCTACCATTTCTATTACCTTACTATCGATGATATAACCCGCTCAAGTAATGAATCTCTATGCCTTGTCATTTCTTCCAGTTCAAACTTGGTGTCTTCTAGTTTCCTTTGAATTCGTTCCATTTTTCTCTTGCCGCAACAAAAAAAAAAAAAAAAAAAAACCTATTAAAACAGAAAAATAAACTGTTTTCCCTAAATTAGAGAAAACAAAATCTATTTATAAACAAATATAAACTGTTTTCCCTCAATTAGAGCAAGGTTTTTAATATTACAAAAGATTTAAAAAAAATTAGACATGAAAAACCTTTGAATTTGTCTTGGCTTATTTTTTTTGTTTAGAAAATGAAGTGTAAATGTTGAATGAAAATGAGATTATTTATAGATAATTGAAAAAAAAAAAACAGTTTTAAAAAAAAAAAAAAAAAATAATCGCTTTGAAACATGTCACTTTGAACAAAGTGCAAAATGCATTTTAGAAAGATAATCTTTGATTGTAGAATTCAAAGCGTCAAAACCGTCATTCATTACGAAGAACATAATTGTGCTTTTTTACAATGAGATTATTTATAGATAATTGTGAAAAACAAAACAGTTATTTTTTTAAAAAAAAATTAATCGCTTTAAAAACCACTTTTATTAATCGCTTTGAAAACTGTTTTTAAATGATGATTGATGTTAACCACGTGCATGTTCCCCATAATTAAGTCCAGTTATAAATGCCGCACAGAGTGGAGAATTCTAAGCGTCAAAATCTTTTATTCTAATTTTCATTTATTACTATCACAGTGTTACAGTAACATTATTTTCATTTTGTCTTGACTTTTTTTGTTTAAAAAAAAAACACTAACATTTTAAAAACTGTTTTCAAAATTAAATGCTTTAAACAAGCAGTTAATTTTTGAATTCCAACAGACAAAATAAGACATGAAACTTATCCAACCCATGTTTCGTATTCCCTATGAAGTGCGCTTATTATAAATTTGCAAGAGTGAAGAATTCAAAACGTCAAATAATGTTTTCTCTTTTCACTCTTGAAATCTGTCACATTTATTCTGATAACATAGTTAATGAATTCTCGCATATAATAAGTTTCATTAAAGAATAAACTTATTTGTAATATATTCCAAAATATTCGAAAATATGTTCCACTGTCTATGACAGCCACTATTACGTTGTTAAAGTAACATTGTTTTAGAGTACATCACTTGATTTTCACTTTAAAACGAAGTACAGGCATTTCGGTGTTGAGTGGCTTCGGTTCATACTCAATAGGTGGTTCTTTGTCTGACAATTCATCTTCCGTTGCCTTCCCTTTGAGCATTCTAGCCGCTTCCCTCCTTGCGGCTATATCCGGCCGATTGTTTTCTTTGATTTTTGAAGATTTCAACACGTCCAACAATTCAGCCCGTATTTTGTTCTTTGTCGACCATGAGCAAACATGCAGCAATTTGGGAAGCACATGCCCGCCGATAAAATGTGTTGTTGAGCAAATAAGACTTGTTTGCATATCCCAAAAAATTGGAGACTATTTGTCATAGTGATACAGTGACTCTTCAAATACGGAAGCCCGTTTTCGCCATTTAAACTTCACATTTACCACGGGATAGCGGAGCATTTGATTTACCCTCACATCGCCCTTTGTGTCCAGGTAGTCACTCATGCAACCTACCGCTGTCGAAATGTAACATTAATTTCCTTTTACTATCAATTAAGAAATCGAGTAATCAACAATGTTACAAAGATAGGTGTAACAAGAAGAACACTGAAACAACATAATAACGTTACAAAGATAATGTATTATTTTGTAAACATGAAATCGAAATCAAATCGAAATCAAATCGAAATCGAAATCGTAAACATACAATTCGACAACTCATGGGACTTATCACGCCATTGCGATGTCGTAAGTGAATGAAGACTCGATTAGCATACGATTGATTGTCGATCACACTAATCTCTTTGTTGAGGAAATTAATACACACACAGAAGTAGTGATAGCCACCCAAACAAGGTATAAAAATAAGTTCGGCATCAAGTCTGTAATTTGCCTTGCTCGCGTTGATGAAATTATCCCAAATTTCAAACAACTCGTTCTTTATATCGATCGTTCACTATCCTCCCGTATCATGACCCAAGAGAGCATCTTTGTAGTTTTTAAAAAAAAAATGTAAGGGTTAGATTTCCCTTGTAAAAGAATCATATGTTCTTGAACAATGCGGACATTTAACACCGATGCAACTTACCATGTGACCTAGTCCTAAGTAAAGTATGGTTGGCCCCTGTTTTGCCCTTGTGCCTCTTTTTGTTGTTTCTCGACATAATTCAAGAGTAGAGACCAGCATTCAAACACCATCCAATTTGTGTGACTCCTAGGACGTAGTGAGAGTATATCAGCTCTTGTCAACCTCCGGTTGTCTCCAAACGCAGCCTTAATCTCACATTCTGATGTAACCATAAGAGTCGATTACTCAAGAGTTTTCGCGAAAAAGTGTAACATAAAAAGTGTTTAAAAACCAGTTTTAAACAAAGTGTAATAGTAACACTTTCACAAGTAACAACAAGTATTTTACCTTTTGTGGAAGTCGATATCATCCATAAACGCATAATCAAGAACGTGCCTTCTCAGATTAGTTGTCTTTGACCGATGTTAGTTTCGATTTGCTCTCATAAATTCGAGAGACTAGGAATATATCACCGTCAATTTCACCGTCACCTAGAGAACATCCCATAACATCATCTTTATGAAATTTAAATATTATCTCCTCATCTTCACCAATTGCTCTAGGAGAATGCTTGTAAGCAACCGACTTCACCCTCTGCTGTTTGGGCTCTTCCCCTTTTTGTTTTCCGTGGCTTCTTTGTTTTTTCCTCTTCCTTTTTTTTCTTTCTTCTCTTCCGCCTTCTTTTTTGCAAAGTGACTTTTCCTTCATTGTTCCCTTTCATTCTTGAATTTTGATATCCTCCTTGCACCTCTTTTCGTACTTGATTCAAGTCGCTAAGAACAAGTATTGCACATATTTCAAAGACGGTACAACATTCTTTTCCGTTCATCCCCATTTCGAGTCAAAAACCTTCTCCGTGTAGAAAGCCATGTGCATCATCATGAAAACCCCACAATCCACGTTTTTTGCAATGCTCTGCCATTTAAATTTCACATTCTTAAGTGGGAAACTTTCCACTTTGGAGCCTTTTGCAATTTGCATTTCTAACAACATTTTCCCCATGATATTTGCACAAAAAAGTACATCATATCTTGTATCTATGTTATTGTAACAATGATTGCCAAATTTATTAATGGAAATTTAAAGGTATAACATTGTTCTTGTAAGTAGAGAAACTTACCGCATTTCTTGCCATTTTTGCTTTTCGGGATCTGGCATATAAGGGTTTGTTGTCTAGGTAGTCAACGGTTTTCGACATGAAATTTATGCAAGCACAGAAAAAGTGGTCCTCCAGAATGAGTGGAATGAATATCTGCAATTAAGCAGATATATATCATTGCTAAACAGAATTTTTATACACTCTACTTATATAAGAATAAAAAAATTATTAACGTAATGTGGTTTACCATATCACAAATCGAAATTCGGTGGACTCTGTTGTATTTGATCCTTTGTGTGAAGGAAGACAAAACTTCACTTTCTAAATGTCTGTTTTGAATGGGTTTTCTAATGAGACATAGTTGCTAATGCGTCCTACAAAAATAAATATAAATACAAAGTCAATAAACATTATAGAAACACAAAATCAATAAGAATAAAAATTTATTTATTACAAGAACATACTGATTGACCCAAGCCCATGAAGATCCTCAATGGTGTATCACTTGCTACCTTTCTGGAGATGAGGTCATTGAGCAACATTGACCAACATTCAGTCACCATTATATAAATAAGCTCACCAGGAGCCAATGAAATTAAATCTTCCCTCGGAATGAAGTGATACTTCCCATACGAGACAAGCCTTTCCCTGTTGGACAATGAGATGTAATAGTCAGAACACCTTTTAATAGAGTAACAGTTTAACAAAGAATAACTATTAGTTGAAAAGTATTCACTTGCAAAGTAAAACGTTTTGTTTATCACAGTGCAAGAGTAAATAAAGTACTCACGTATCTGAGAGGTTCTCGTCATCGTCGATAAAAAAATAGTCAATTGTTTCTTTCCTAACTTCAAGAATAGGCGCCATTATCTCCTTGTGTTTTATCATACTCTTGGACACAAGTGTTAGATCCGGAGCTGGTAGGCCACATTCGATTGTGCAGCCGTAGCGAGGATCCATCACGCGCATCCAGTCTTCAGTTGTTTCGACATGTAACAAATAGTGGTCGCCGATATCTTCGTCGTAATTGTCATACAGGATCTCATCATCGCAATCATCGACAATATCAACTTCATCATCGTCGTCATCTTCTCGCTACCGACCGCACCGAGTAGTTATTGGTTCTTCGTCGCCAACTGTCTCATCATCAGCCTCACTGGGTTTTTCTCCTTCCTCGCCTTTTTCATCATTCCCATCCGCGTCTTCATTACCAGTTGCTTCATCCTCCTTACTGTTATATTCGTTTTTATCGCCAGCATTGTCTTCATCTTTATCATCATCGTTCTCTTCATCTGGTTTTTCATTCCCATCATCCTCTTCATCTTTATCGTCATCTTCCTTTTCATTTCCCTCCTTTGGTTGGTTGGTCATCAACCTGGCCCGATGCATCATCATCGGCCTCTTCCTTGTTATCGTGTGGCACAAGTAATTGAATTGAATATAAATTACTAATTTTTTTCGGACCAACAATGCCTCATAGTTATACTAACGAGTGTTATCAGAATTTGCTACTTCAATTACCTTCGAAGATCCTTCTTTTTTGCCTCGATCGTTGGGTTCTCTTGACTTGGCCCGATGCATCATCTTTGGCCTCTTCCTTATCATCTGTGTAGCAGATAATTGAATATATATATCATTGTAAACTTGATAAAACTACGACATAAGTAACATTGTTACTATAATGATTGTTACGAAAGAATAATTCTAACAATGTTACATCGCCTAATACAACGAGTGCAAATAGATTTCTCTATTACCTTCGGGAGATCCTTCTTCACCTGCCTCATTGGCTGGATTGTCTTCGTGCTTGCACGATTCATCAACTTCCGCCTCTTCCTCGTCATCCGTGTCACAGGTAATTGGATTCAATATATATTAACAATTTTTCTTTGAACCAAAAAAGGCACAATAGATAAATCGTAAATTTCTGTTAAAATTACGTCACAAAGTAACATTGTTACGATTACATCCTCGACACAACGAGTTTAAATAGATTCCTCAATTACCTTCAGGAGATGCCTCTTCACCTGCCTCACTAGTTGGGTTATCTTCAGTGGCTCGATGCATCACCTTCGGCCTCTCGCCTTGTCATCGTGTGTAGCAGATAATGAATGAACATATATTACTAAATTGTTTGTTAAAAAAGCACCAAAGAATGTAGAAAGCCTATAACAAAGATTACACTATTACATTCACCGATTCATCTTCCGGCTCGCTAGTTGTTTTGTCACCCCGCCCGACGCATCATATTCATCAACATCATCGTTTTCATCTAAAAGGAAAGTAATTGATTATTAGTAATTATTTGTAAAATGAAAACTCTATAACAAACGATCATGTAACGGTGTTAGTGCAAGTGATTAGATTATTGTAGTATTGTTACTATATTACCTTCATCAGATGCATCTTTATCATCCTCGCCACTCCCCTCTTTTTCGTCTTCATTTTCTTCTTCTTTATCATCCTCCTCCTCTTCATCTCCGTCATCCTCTTGACCTTTGCCGATTCATCCTCCTCATCCGCATCATCGTCTTCATCCGCATCATCCTTTTCCTCTCGCATCATCCTCTTCATCCGCATCACAAGTAAGTAATTGAATATTATATTACTAACTATTAATATATATAAATTATTACAAGAAATGATGGTGTTATTGTAAAACTATAACTAAAAGTAATAATAAAATAACACACGTTACTCGATCTATTACCTTCACGATTGGCTTTCAAAGATCTTTTACATCCTCCTCTTTGTCCTCTTGGTCTTCTTCCTCTTCATCCTCCTTTTCCTTTTCATCCTCTTCATCGTCTTCCTCCTCATCGGCACTTTCTTCATCGTTATCTATGTCCGTGCCACCCTCTTGAAGCCTCTTGTTTTTAAGACGACTCTCAACATCGCCGCCATCGTCATCCCCGTCCTCATCATCATCCTCTCCATCATCAGTCCCGTCATCATCGTTGCCATCATCGGTCCGTCCTCATCATCACTTTCCACTCCGTCCTCCATCTCATCTTGCCTGTCCTCGTCATGAACCTCCTCATCCTCTTCATCATCTTCTTCATGATGTTGCTCACTTAAATCGCTCAATACCTCCTTTACCAGGGATTCGACTTAACTGTCCTAGGACTTTTCTCTCGTTGGAAATGGTTCCAACTTTCTACCGACTTTGGACCTTGTATATACCGGGAAGTCATTCGCCCTCCTCTTCAACGATTCAACCTTTCGCACAACATCTTCGGCATATTTAAGGTATTCAGGCTTTAGTGGTGATTTTCTTTTCGCTTTGATTCGAAAACCTTGATCGCCGAGCAAATCTCTCGTGAACAAGGTTGGAATCCCTTCTATACATCAGCAACATCAGGTCGGTCTCCTAAGTCAATAAACCAAAAAGAAAGAAATGAATTAGATACCAGATTTGGGAGTTGTAACAATCGCAGACAATTAAATTTATAAAAACAACTCACATCAACAGCTTTTTCCTTCAACTAAGATCTGTTTCAATGCCGGGAAGCTTCTCCATCAAGATGTACTCCCTTCCCTCACTACTCTTAAGAAAAAATGGCTCGTCATCCTCACCTTCATCGATTCTCGCCCATCCTATTTACGAAACATATTAGTAATTAGTAATTAATATTAATAATTAACAATATAGTAAGGTAACAATAATATTATTACAGTAAAGCCATTACAAAGAACGATATTACGGTGACCATATTACTGATGACGATATTACACGATAAAGTGCCACATTACCTTGTGGGATCCCTTGCCAAGACAAATAGGATAGACAGTTTCGACATCTCATCGTTCCTAGACAGCCAATCTTTCCTTCGTCTTTGACTCTTTTTGAAAGACTTTCATCTGTCCAATGTTCGTATCGAGGTAACTCGGTTGGTTGTACCTCGCCATGGAACTCAAACCGGTGAATGTAGGCCAACAAAAAGACCACAATACACCCACAAAGACACTTAACCATTCCTGTCTTCAACCCCTTGACACCCTCAACTACCTTCTCATAGACATACTTTGACCAATTAAAACCTTTTATTTTTTCAACATCGTCCACTGACCTTCAACGATCTGAAATCAACAGAATAATTTGGAGTCGGCGCTAAAAAAGTGGAGAGCGCATAAAGAACGAACATCTGCTTGAACTCATCACCGCAGCCACCCTTGTTATTCTTAAACCAACTAGTCACCAAATCTAGCTTGATGTTCTCAGGTAGAGATGTTGAACTTCCTTCTCCATTTGTTTTTTAACTCGGTGTCCTCAAGATGGGATCGCGACCGATCGTCGGTCAAGACCACATTATTACCCTTCACCTAAAGTAAAAATAGGTCATGAACATCATACTTTCGTGACAAAGACAAACTCCTCTGTTTCAGTTACATGAACCTTCAAACTGTCGCAATCAAAAGCCTCAACAAGCAAGTCTGTTAGTCCGGAAGGGACTGCGATATATTCATCTTCAATAGTCCTCCAAAACCAATTTCTTTAATGGCTTTCTTTTGCTTTACGGTAAACTTGCTCATAACATCAACCAACGACCGGGCTCGCACTTAGTTGGGTATTTATCCGGCCCTGTATTAAGGAAGTGTAAATTAGCACTACGCTAAAAAACAGTGTGACACTATTTTATGCCAACAAACCAGCAAAGAAGAAAGCAACAAAACAAGGATACGAGAAAGGTGTTACCTTGTAACACCGAAACTTTAAACAACTCAACACGACGAACAAATAAATCAGTAGAAAGGAGAACGGTAACACACATTAATTGCTCATTTATTACAAATTATTAACCCTAATTTTGAATCGAAAAACTAGAACGCAGAAAATCAATTACTCACTTCGAGCAAAACAGTTAGGCTAAATTTATTACGAATCAGTATAATGGACACAAACAACAACAATAACAACAAGAACAAAGAACAACCTAATTTTTTAATGGAAAATTAATTTCCTTCTAAGATCAATTAACAAACAAGTATAATCGACAATGTTTAAAGTAGCACTTAAACAAAGATAAAAATGTTACAAAGATAGGTGTTATTCTTTGTAAACATCGAAACGAAATCGAAAGTTTAAACATACAAGTTTTGGCCACTAGAAAGACACATACTTTTTTAAGACCTCTTCTTTTTCAGCCTTCACCACCGTCTTGGCTGGTCTCTTCTCTGTTTTAGCCCTCTTCGACATTTTGAGCCGACGCTCGAGTCATCCGAAACCTCATAATCTCTATCACTTCCATCTTCAGATGACATGGGCTTATCTCTAGGTCTCTTTTTTGTTACTCGTCTTTTGGTTTCTTTGTTTTCGCCACCTTTTTTGTCGGTTTCTTTTTTACAGACACCTTCACGCTCTCTTTCTTGCTTACTAGCTTTTCTGCTATTGGCTCTTTTGCCGCTGAAACTTTCTTTTTTGGTACAACCTTCTCCGCCATCTTTTGTTTGGGCACCTTCTTTGCCACCTCTTCTGTCACCAACTCTGCAGATTTGGCGTTCTTTGTTTTCGGGGTCTAACCCTTTGTTACAAGATAACTTTTTTGGGCACCTCTTCTTTTGTCTCCTTTGCAACCGATTTTGATTGCTTAGTAGTCGCCTTTGACGTTGGCACGATTCTTCGCCTTTTGAGGAGGTGCACTTGATTGCTTCTCAATGGGCACCGATTGCTCCTTCGACAACACTGGTACATCATGCGACGGCTTTTCTCACGCCTTCTTCCTCGGCACATTGGTTTCTTTTTTACTTTTCTTTGGATCGGAACATTCGCGACCGCTCCTTTGGTATCTCTTCTTTGGTGGCTTAAGCACCTTTTTAGTAGGCACCTTACTTTCCTTCACTGGCACCTTTTTGAAGGAGCGGTGTTGCTCGGCGTAGTCTCTCTCGTAGGCACCTTCGTCGCCTTTTCAGCTGTAGGATTTGAAAGCTTTTCGGTCTGCATCTTCTTAGTCGGCTTTGGCAAGTTCTCTGTCGGCACCTTTTTGCTCTGTGGCTTCTCTGATGCGGCCACTTTAGCCTTCTTAGTGGGAGCTGATTTCTCAAGTACCTCTTCTTTCCTAACATTGTTATTTTCAAAAATTAAAATCAGAAGTTTACAATAACAATATAACAGACAACAATTAAATTGAAAAGGAATGATGGTAGTCAAGTCGTTGAAGAAATGACAAATGGAATACGAATAATGGCGGTCGAATAATTTTTTAAAGATCAATTGATTCATTTCTTTATTGAATAACAATGAGACAATATATCATAAACCCTAATAATAGTGACTTGCGGTCGAGCAAAGATTTGTAGACACATACTCAGATGCATGAGATGCTTCGACTTCCTTCTGTGCTGTTGGTTTTGATGGCTTCTGTGTCGGCACCTTTTTGCTAGGTGTCTTCTCTGATGCTGCTACTTTTGCCTTCTTCGTCGCAGCTGATTTTTCGGGCACCTCCGCTTTCGACATTGTTTTTCCAAAAATCAAAATCGAATAAGATTAAAAGTAAATCAATTACTACTACTACATCGATAGGTAATGATCTTTGCTCTTTAAAAGGATAGGGGTAGTATACTCGTTATCTTTATGTATCGTTGTTACAAAGAACATTGTTAATGTATATATGTTGAGAAATATTATAAACTTCAGGAAAAGGGACATTTCATGCAAATCACTAACAACTCAACACAACGAAGAGTCATAGGGACATACTGATCCGCATGAGATGTTTCAACGTTTTTTGTTCTTTGGCATTTTGGAAGGCTTCGTGTCGGCGCTTTTTGCTCATTGTCTTTTCCGAAGCTTCCACTTTAGCCTTCTTCTTGACAGCAGATTTCTCGGTTACTACGTCTGCTTTCCGACATTGTTTATCAAAAAACCAAAACAGAATAACATTAAAACTAAAACAATTACAAACTATTAAACTCAAGAATGATGGTGGACGAGTCGACAAAGAATGTGGAATGGAACAAGAATGATAGTATCCTCATAGAATGAGACAGTGTTACAAAGATTGTCAAACAATTGTTTTGATATAAAACTACAAGAACATCATTATGAAGCAATTCGCCCTTGAAAAGGATAGGGGATACACTTTTACTCGATAGTGTTACGATAACATTGTTAATGTAGATCTGTTGAGAAATATTATTAATTTCAGGAAAAGGGACATTTCATGCAAATCAGCTCAAAGACGACGAAGAGTTATAGGGACATACCGATCGCATGAGATGCTTCGACGTTTTAGGTTTGACGGTTTGGAAGGCTTCGTGTCGGCACTTTTTTGCTCGTTGTCTTTTCCGATGCTTCCACTTTAGCCTTCTTATCGACGTCGATTTTTTGGTACTACCTCCGCTTTCCGAGATTGTTTATCAAAAAACCAAAACAGAATAACATTAAAACTAAAACAATTACTATTAATCAAGAGGAATGATGGTGGACGAGTCTTAGAAAGAATGTGGAATGGAATAAGAATGATAGTATCCTCACAGAATGAGACAGTGTTACAGTATTGTCAAACAATTGTTTTAATATAAAACTACAAGATAACACATTTCTGACGCAATCGCTACTCTTTAAAACGATAGGGGATACACTTTTACTATGACAGGTTTCTGATAAGAATATTGTTATGTAGATTTGTTCGTAAATTTTATTAACTTCAGGAAAATGAACATTCCCTGCAAATCACAAATAACTCAACACGACAAACAAATAAATCAATCGAAAGCAGAACGGTAATACACATTAATTGCTCATTTATTACAAATCATTAACCCTAATTTTGAAGCGAAAAACTAGAACGCAGAAAATCAGTTACTCTCTTCGAGCAAAACAGTTAGCCTAAATCAATTACAACAGCAACATTAACAACAAGAACTGTAATAACCTAATTTTTTTTACTGAAAACTCAATTTCTTTCTTCGATCAATTAATAAACGCTTCAAATCACTATAATCGAGACTAACAACAACAACAATAACAACAACAACAACAACAGTAATAACCTAATTTTTTTACTGAAAACTCAATTTCTTTCTTCGATCAATTAATAAACGCTTCAAATCACTATAATCAAGACTAACAACAACAAGAATAACAACAACAACAATAATAACCTAATTTTTCGCGGAAAAGTCAATTTCCTGCTTTGAGCAAAATAGGAACCCTAAGTCGATGATTATTTGAAGAAAAAATAGTATAATCAACACTAAAAACAACAACAATAACAACAATAATAGCAACAGCAACAACATGAAGTGGCGAAATAAGTTTAAAAACAATATAATGAAATAGAGCGATTTTATACCTCTTCGTCATCTTCGAAACGATTGTTCTGAGTAAATATAATAATGATCTTCACTTGATTAGTGCGATTTTGCTTGATGTGATAAAATTTTCGGAAAAAATTTATGGTTTAGTGAATTAACTGCCAAAGAAAAAGAACGTGAAGCGGTTTGTACAGGGAGATACAGGCGTTTTAGAGAGAGAAAATGAAGTGAATTTATGATGAATAATGAATGTGTCGTTCTTAATATATCAGCGCGCCTAGTTTTTTTTTTTTTTTTTTAAAAAAAAAATAAACACACGTGTCATAATCAGGACGGTTGGATCAATAAGATCCAACGGTTCTTATTGATATGCTAGACTCATCTAAGATGCTAGACTCATGGGATGCTCACTCTATATATATATATATCATTTATATACCATTGGATCTAACAAGATCAAGGGCTGAGATTAGACCCACAAAAATACACACACTCATTTTTTTTCTCTCTCTTCTACATAATCTTACGTTTTCCCTTTTTTTCTACAGCTTTCTTCATTCTTCACCTCTTTATTCTTATTTTCTTCAAATTCATGGCATAATCCAGTCAAATCTTTACGAAACCGGAGTAATTCAAGTCGAAAACACGAAATTAATTCATTATCTTCATTCAATTTGATTGATACACGCATCAATCGTCAGTTTTTGCCCAAAATTTGCAGAAACCCTAGCGCAAATCGACATAATAAAGGTAAGAGTAGATTATATAACTCAATATATGTTATTTTGCAAGTTATTTCAATTGTTACTCTGTTAGTATACTTGTTTATCATACCTTTGGCATTTGATTGATGATTTGTTATCATTATTCTGAAAATTTGTTGGTAATCTAGAGTAGCACACCAAGTGCTTGTTAAAATGTCTAGTTGAATATAGAAACCATGTTATTGTAATGAAGAAACGTGATTATTTAATAGTTATTCAAATGCAGAAAATCAGTTATTGTATTGCAGAAACCCAATTATTGTAATGTAGAAGCTCTGGTATGTTTAATTATTGTAATGTAGAAACGCAGTTATTGTAATGAATAAATTGTGTTATTGCATTGAGATGAAACTCAAATATATTCAAATTTCTTGTTCACTCGTTACTTGTTGTAATATTACATCTCGATTATTGTATTACTTTAAGCCAGTTATTATATTATTAAAACTCAGCTATTGTATCTTCTAGTTACTTCTTGAGTGTTTTGATAACTTATATTCTGCTTTTTGGTGATTTGCAGGTCAAGTCATGATAGACGCGGATAATTGACGTTCAATGGAAAAATTGATGTATATACTTGGTCATTTTAATGATGAAATATAGTTATTTTATAGTTAACTCAGTTGTTTACTGAGAATAATATTTTCTAGTATTTATAGTTATTGTAATGTAGATACTCAGTTATTGTAATGTAGAAACTCAGTTATTGTAATGTATAAATTCTACTATTTGTAGTTATTGTAATGTAGAAACTCAGTTATTGTAATGTAGAAACTCGGTTATTGTAATGAACAAAACATGTTATTTTATTGAGATGAAACTCAAATATATTCATATCTTTTGTTTGTTTTCATCTTATTTGATTGAATAACTAGTCATTTCCATTCAATCAATCATTGAGATTGATTAATGCAATAGGAAGATCTGAAAAATGAAATTATCATATATAACAAGGTTAAAAAAATCACTTACTCTCATTATATAACTATTTTGTTCCCAACACATTACACTTAAACATCTCCAACAAATTATATCTAAGCAGCATCATCAACATTACAACTAAGCATTTCAAAATAATATATCTAACAATAGTAACATTACAAATACTACATATATTTATCTCCAATACTATGTCTAAAAGTAATTTTCCATCGAGAATTGTGTCTTGTCGTTGTTTTCACCCTTCTTCCACGAGTATTTCTTCCCGACGAGAAACATGTTTTGCCGTGAAGGAGAGGGTTGCACCAGAGAGAAAACAAAAGCTCACCTGAAAGAAATAAAGCAAGAAAGGGGGTAAGTTATAAATAACTATGCAACTATAAGCAATTACATAAACCACAACCATAACTCAGAATTGAAATAACTAAGTTAAGACAATACAATAATTGAGATATAATATTACTATAACTAACTGATTATATAAGAAGACGCCATCTTACAACAACTTTAATTTGAAATAACTAAGTTAAAACAATACAATAACTAAGTTTGAATAATACAATAACTCGATTAAAGCAATACAATAATCGTTGTTAGATTAACATAACAAATAAAAAGTAACTACAGCATACAATAATTGAGTTTGAATAATACAATAACTCGATAAAAGTAATACAATAACTGTTGTTAACAGATTAACACAACAAACAAAACGTAACAAATCAACAAAAATGAAACGGATATTAGATAAGAACGATTATGAAAACGCACAAATCGGATCTAGAAAAACAAAATTAGTACTTACATATATTGAAATTGAAGAGAAATACGAAGATGAAGCAAAATAGACAACGAAATCAAATGACGAAATCTCCTTAATTGATGACAAATTCGAACGAAGATGATGAAGATTGAGTATGAAGATTAAGTTTGTAGCCTGCAACTTGAACGAATTTGAATGAATTTGATGAAGACGAAATTTGATAACTGAACAAAATCAACGAAAAAAATAGTATAAAAGAAGAAATTTATTACCTAATGAGACGAAATTGAAAAGATGAAGTAGAACTGAACACGAAAAACAAGAAAGGCGGATAAGATCGAAGAAACAAGCACGAAAATCTGGAATTGAAATCGCAGTAGACAAATTGATGAAGATTGATTTCATAATTTTTATCGATTCTTTTTTTTTGTTCTGGTTTGTTACAGGGTGGAGGGAGGAGAGAGAGTGCTTTTTTCTAATAATAGGGGAGATTGAGGGAAAAGGGGGTATTTATGGGTTAAGTAAGATCTAATCTCAGCCATCCATCTTAGATTAGATTAGTGGTTCAGATTCAGAGGGGTAACTCACCAAAAAAACCAAACTCATATGATCCTATTTCTATATATATATATATATATATATATATATATATATATATATATATATATATATATATATATATATATATATATATATATATATATATATATATATATATATAGTGTAAAGTTCTTATAAGTCCACCATATATATACCTTTGAGTCCCTAAGTCTTCACTATAGCCCTTGGATCATCCAATATGAATGGTGGAGATTGAAACCAAAAAGCACCATTAACACTAATTTTCCACTCTCTCTCCTACTCATTTTAATTAATCACTAACAACATAATTAAACACTAATTCACTATATATATTTTCCACTCACTCACTTCTCTCTCATCTCACACATTTCACTACTCTTCTCTCTCAAAACCCCAAAAAATAAAAAACCCAAGAAAAAAAAACCCCAAAAAACCAAACAAATAAAAAAACCAAAAAATCCAAATAAATCATTTACTCATCTATTTCTCATTCACCACCCACCTACCACCACTCACCCGACACCACCACAGTCACCAACCCCGCCACCGCCACCACCACCACTGCCGCCCCCACCGCCGCCACGACGTCATTTTGTTTTTGTTTTTGTTTTTTGTTTTTGTTTTTTTGTTTTACTTGATGTTTAGGTGTTGTTTTTATTTTTTTGTTGTTTTTTTACTCAAATATCGTCTTGCTATATACTCCCTCCGATCCAGACAAATGGTAACACTTACCTAAAACGGACGATCCACACCAATAGTAACATACCTTATTTGGCCTAAAAAATGACTAAGTTACCCTTATATCCCACTACCTATTTACATGTTTGCCATCAAATGGCCCACTCACCCACTCACTCAATGTTTAATTACACAATACATTATTCTTGTGGCCCCATTCAAAACTTCCAACTTTACCCCTCACTTTTCCACCTTTTCTTAAATAACCCCTTTTTCCTTATGTTACCATTTGTCTGGATCGGAGGGAGTAATATTGTTTTAATTTTGTGAGTTTTTTTTATTTTAATCTTAGATCTACTAAAATAGATCAATTTTCATTGACCCGTTTTTTTTTTCATTTCCGTTTTTTTTTTCAATTTTGATGTTTTGGTCTTTTTTTTTTCTGGTTATTGGCATTCTTACAAATTATAGTTTGATTTTAGTACTAAATCTATTAATTATGAAATCTCATTGTTTACTTTTTTGTCACTAGATCTTTGATTTGTTTTACCATTTTTCAGATTTGATTTTTCAAATCTCATTTTTTACTTTTTTGTTGTTGAAATCGATTTGTTAATATTCGTCTTGTTATATATATTTGCCAATTTTCATATTTAAAATTTTGTCTTGGTAATATGTGATTTAGAATCTATTAAAATTATTTTTTCGGTTAAAAGTACACTTTTTTCGGTTAAAATTACACTTTTTCTGTTAAAATTACAATTTTTCCGTTAAAATTACACTTTTCTCTGTTAAAATCACAATTTTTTTTCCCGGTTAAAACTACACTTTTTTCTGTTGAAATTACACTTTTTTCCGTTAAAATTACACTTTTTTCTGTTAAAATTACACATTTTTTCCGGTTAAAAATACACTTTTTTCTGTTAAAATTACACTTTTTTCCGTTAAAATTACATTTTTTTCTGTTAAAATTACGTTTTTTTCTGTTAAAATTACACTTTTTTCCTTTAAAATTACACTTGTCTTCATTAAAGTTACATTTATCTCTATTATTAAAGTTACACTTATTTCTACTAAGGCTACCCTCTCAATGACTAAAGTTACGCTTTTGGACTAAAGTTAGACGAATTTGGACTAAATTTACACAATTTGGACTAACTAATGGAGTTATTTGTAATTTACACAATTTGGACTAAAGATACACAAATTTGGACTATAGTTATACAATTTGGACTAAAATTACACTTTTATGGACTAAAATTACACTTCCGTGGACTAAAATTACACTTTTGTAGACTAAAATTACACATTTGTGGATTAAAGTTACACTTTTCACTACTACAAATTTAGGCAACTACAACGCCCCTTTAACAACGATTATTCACGAAAATCACAATAGACGTTGTAGAATGTATGGCGCGAATTTTACTAAAATAAATTACAACGGGTATGGTTATAAAAACCGTTGTTATTAGTTTTAACAACGGGTCACACATGCACAACCGTTGTTAATAATTTGGCGCAAAATTGGCGCAAAGTTAGTGAAAAGTAATCACAACGGTTACTTTTGAAACCCGTTGTTAAAACATATTTGACAACGGGTGTTTTTTACAACCGTTGTTAAAACATATTTCACAACGGTTGTTGTTTAATAACCGTTGTCAATACCTTCCATATTATAAACCACACAAATGTAAGTCTGCTGACCACAAAACACAACCCTTAATACACAAACACAAACACAAACACAGCAGACAAACAAACACAAAACACACACTCTCTTTCTCTCTTTCTCTCTTTCTCTCTTTCTCACTTTCTCATCGTCGCTTCTTCTCGCCGTCACTGTTGATTTCATCGTCTATTACGTTCTGTATTTATCAGGTAAATCTCGCCGTCACTGTTAGTTTCATCGTCATTATTTTCTTTTTCTATTTATTTCTTTTGCATATATGTGTTTTTATCGACCATTATGTTATTTGTTTAAGTATTGTTCGCATAATTAGTTACTAAAACAATGAAGAAGCAAGATGCATGAAGAAGTAAGATAAACATAATTAATATATATATATATATATATTTATAAATACATAAATTAAAAAAAAAAATTACATATGTAAAAATGCAATTCTTATATTTTCATGGAGGATCTTATTGTGCTCTATCGTATCCATCCTCTCCTCCTTGGCTATTTGGAGGTTCCGTTCGGCAGATTGCTATATCGTCATATAGCCGCAATCGCTTCGCTCCGTCAAGCCATCTTCTTTGGCGTGCTTGATGCGGTTCGAGCTTCCGCAAGGTAGCTCCTGAAACTTTCCTCAATATGGAGGAACCGGCGGATGAAGTTGTTGTTGTTCTCGATCATGGTAAGAGTCTTTAGGATGAAATCATTCATTTTGTTAGAGTTTTTTGAGTTTGATTTGAAAGATTAAGTAGAGTTTGTTTTAATAGTTAGAGTTTGGAGATGAATATATGAGATAATAATGGAAATGTTAGTTGAGATATGCAATGTATTTATACTAAGCAATGTGTGTGGGTTGAGTTAATTGCTTTTTAATTAATAAATATGTTAGGAAGTTGTGCCATAATCATCATCATATCTCTCAATAATGCTCCTTCAAATCCGTTTACTAACCCTTCTAATTCCATATTATCCGTTCATATGTACAGTGATGTCAGTAATAATGCATGCATTGGAATTCTAACAGGCCGTAATTATCATGCATCTAGTAATATTTAATTTAATTTTTTTTTTATTTTTTAAGAACAAACAACAACGGTTATTTTATAACAACCCGTTGTCTTTAGTTATAACAACGGTTTTGTATATTAAAACCCGTTGTTATAACTTTCCCCCCAAAATTGAGTCACACTTTCCACAACGGGTTTTTATACATAAAACCGTTGTTAATAGTTTTAACAACGGTTTCCTTAAGTAAGCCAACCGTTGTTAAAACCTTCTACAACGGACGCATTAACAACGTCCGCTTTTTTATATAACAACGGTTTTTGACCGTTGTTATAGCCTGTATCTGTAGTAGTGTTTATGGACTAAAATTACATTTTCGTAGACTAAAATTACACTTTTGTGAACTAAAATTACACTCATAAAATGATAAAAGATACACACTATCAATTTACTAAAGTTACACTTTAGTGGACAATGATTGAAATTGCACAATCTCAATGACTCAAAATAAATGAATTGTGTAACTTTAGTCCAAACTGTGTATTTTTACTCCGAATTTAGTCGTAAATAGTGTATTTTTAGTCCAAATTTAGTCGTAAATAGTGTATTTTTATTCCAAATTTTGTATTTTTTAGTCCAAATTTAGTCGTAAATAGTGTATTTTTAGTCCAAATATAGTCCAAATTTTGTATTTTCAGTCCAAAATTGTGTAATTTTAGTCAAAATTGTGTAATTTTAGTCCAAATTGTATAACTTTAGTCCAAATTTGTGTAACTTTAGTCCTAATTGTGTAAATTACTAATAACTCCATTAGTTAGTCCAAATTGTCCAAATTGTGCAACTTTAGTCCATTGAAAATGTAACTTTAGTCCATTGAGAATATAATTTTAGTCCATTGAAAGTGAAACTTTAGTAATTGAGAGGGTAACCTTAGTAGAGATAAGTGTAATTTTAGCTAACAAAAGTATAATTTTAACAGACAAAAGTGTAATTTTAAGCAACAAAAGTGTAATTTAAGCTAAGAAAAGTGTAATTGTAACAGAAAAAAGTGTAATTTTAGCTAACAAAAGTGTAATGTTAACAGACAAAAGTGTAAGTTTAACATAAAAAAGTGTAATTTTAAGCAACAAAAGTGTAATTTTAACAGAAAAAAGTGTAATTTTAACAGAAAAAAGTGTAATTTTAACAGAAAAAAATGTAATTTTAATAGGAAATAGTGTAAATTTAATAGAAAAAAGTGTAACTTTAATAAAGCAAAGTGTAATTTTAGTTCACAAAAAAAGTGTAACTTTAATGGAAAAAGTGTAATTTTAATGGAGAAAAGTGTAATTTTAATGGAAAAAAGTGTAACTTTAATAAGTGTAATTTTAATAGAGAAAAATGTAATTTTAATAGAGAAAAATATAATTTTAATAAAACGATCTCACAAAATTAAACAAGATCTAAAAGTTAACAACTTATTGAGATCTTTTTTTAGATCTAAAATTAAACAAATTATAATTTTTTTCAAAAACTAAATCTAAAACAAAAATCACAATTTCTTTTCAAAAAAAAAAAATAGATCTAAAATATGCTAATGTAAATAATGTACTTGTTTTATAAAAAAAAACCACATTTATTATTTGTTTTTAGAAAAGACTCACATCTCCACCATCACAATAACACCATACACAACTTTACTCGAAAAAAAAAAAAAAAAAAAAAAAAGAAATTTCAGATCTGACCGGAAAGAAAGAAAAAAAAAACGAAAAGGAAGGTGACGGCGTGGTTGGTGACGGTTGTTAGAAAAGACTCACATCTCCACCATCACAACAACACCACACACAACTTTACTTGAAAAAAAAAAAAAAAAAAATAAATCAGAAACTTCAGATCTGACCGAAAAGAAAAAAAAAAAAAAACGAAAACGAAGAAAGGAGGAAGGAGGAAGGTGGCGGCGTGGTGGCGGGATGGTTGGTGACGATTGTGGTGGGTGTGCGGGTGGGGTGTTGGGTGGGGTGGTGTGTGATGGGTTGGGGTGGTGGTTAGTGGGAGAGAGGGTGAATTATTTGGGGTGATTTTATTGGGTTTTTTTTTGGGTGATTTTTGGAGGTTTTTTATTTATTTAGATTTTAGAGAGATGAGAGGAATAAAATTGTGTGAGAGGTGAGAGAAATGGGTGAGTGAAAAGGTATATATATTTAATTAGTGGTTAATTGAGATGAGTTAGTGATTAATTAAAAAGAGTAGAGAGAGAGTGTTAGATTAGCTAATTAATCTTCATTTAGGAGGTTTCATCTAAGCCACCCATCTTCCTCATCCAAGGGCTTGGATGAGGACTTATGGACTCAAGGTTTGTGGGTGGGCTTAGATGAACCCAATACTATATATATATATATATATATATATATATATATATATATATATATATATATATATATATATATAGAATTAGGATCACATGAGTCCACCCTATCTTTTTGAGTCCTGTGAGTCCACTTATGTATCACACGCTCTACACAAAAATATCACGATTTTTTTATGAATAAAAAAAAAATTATAAATTTTTTTTTTTATAAATTTTTTTTTTATAATTTTTTTTTTTTAAAGTCTAACCTGTGATATTGTTTAGTATAACCAGTGATATTGTATCTGAGTCTGTGAGTCCAGTAAAAGAGTATCACAACTTATACAAAATAATATCACACCTTACAATAAACAATACCACTGTTTGTACTAAACAATATCACGGGTTATACTATACAATATCACACCACTGAATCTAAGGATACCTTATTATTTTTGTTGAATAGAGATACAACAATGATAATGACAACAAAAACCCGACAAAGCCTGATTTAATCCCGAAAGTTGGAAAGAAAAATGAGTAATACACATCATACATGGCGACATGTATGATGTAAATCCTTAACTCATACTCCTATAGGATGGTCTTGCGCACATTTTTGCCTATGCATAATATCAGGATGATGTAAATGCTGCTCAGACCACTCAGGTCTAACTTCTAAGGCCTTAACTTTGAGCAAATAGTCAATTAACAAAGAACAATAAATGATGAATCGATTTTGCAAATCACAAAGATCTAGCGTTTGAGGGCGGGATCATAATCATGAATGAAGGTAACATAGGACGAGTAAGCAGAGACAAACCTACGATATCTTTGGCATATCGATCTATTAGCTACGGAGTAGAAGTGCGACACGGCTACGATGATTATTTAGTTTCGATGCTAGCTCAAGGTGGTCCCTGTGGACGAGTTTGAGCTTGAGGCTTAATAAGTTTGATGAGTTTCTTAGTTGCTTATTGATATTATCATTATTATAATCATGAGATGCTGAAATTACGGTTTTAGATTGTTGGTTTTCATGACCTTTGAGCTTTGTATCATCAGAAAATGGGTGTTGCTTAGTGGAGGCAATTGCATGGAGTACGTTCAAGTGTTGGTAATTAGGATAGCTGGTCACGTGATTTGTGGTCTTGTGGTTGGCAGACGCACGTGATAATAGGAGGAGGAGGAAAATTGTACCGTCGTCGTGAGTTTTGAGACAGAAAATGGAATATAAGACATACTTCTACTCCTACCTAGTGCAACACTTTTATGGGATGCCATTTATTTTGCTTGCTCTATAACATGCTTTCCTGTGGCCATATAATCGCCTAGATCATATGCGGAATGCTGAATACACAAAAATCCAAATACGCCACCGTCAAACAAAAACTGTAATCGTCACGACAAAGACAAAGTCACTTTACCGTATTCATCACTCAATAGTTTTCTTCGTCGGGTCTCGGTACTCGTCCTAAGTTCGTGATATTCTTGTGTATAAATTTTGTGATACATAAGTGGACTCACGGGACTCAAATATTTAGGTGGACTCACCGGATCTTGCCTCTATATATATATATATATATATATATATATATATATATATATATATATATATATATATATATATATATATATATATATATATATATATAGAACTAGGATCACATGAGTCCACCCTATCTTTTTGAGTCCGTGAGTCCATGATACAATATCACACGTTATACTACATAATATCACAGCTTACAGTTTCACACGTTATACTAAACAATATCACAACTGAAAAAAAAAGTTTTAGAAAAAAAAATTCGAAAAAAAAATCGTGATATTGTTTTATAATACAATATCACACGTTATACTAAACAATATCACAGCATACATTAAATTTTTTATTTTTTAAAAAAAAAAAAAAAACTTTTTCGAAAAGAAAAATTTGAAATAAAAAATCGTGATATTATTTTGTAATACAATATCACACGTTATACTAAACAATATCACAGCTTAAAAAAAAAAAACTTTTTCGGAAAAAAAAAAAAAAAATCGGAAAAAAAAAATTTTCGAAAAAAAAAAAAAAAAAAAATTCGGAAAAAAATTCGTGATATTGTTTTGTATAGTGCGTGATATTGTTTTATGGACTCATGGACTCAAATATATAGGTGGACTCACCGGAGCTTGCCTCTATATATATATATATATATATATATATATATATATATATATATATATATATATATATATATATATATATATATATATATATATATATATATATATATATATATATAGAATTAGGATCACATGAGTCCACCCTATCTTTTTGAGTCCGTGAGTCCATGATACAATATCACACTTTATATTAAACAATATCACAACTTATATTCAAAAAAAAAAAAAAAAAAAAAAAAAAAAAAAAAAAAAAAAAAAAAATTGAAAAAAAAATCCAAAAAAAGTCGTGATATTGTTTTGTAATACAATATCACACGTTATACTAAACAATATCACAGCTTACATAAAATAAAATAAAAAAAACACTTTTACAAAAAAAAAATTGAAACAAAAAATCGTGATATTGTTTTGTAATACAATATCACACGTTATACTAAACAATATCACATCTTACATAAAAAAAAAAAAAAAAAAAAAAAACTTTTTGAAAAAACTTTTTCAAAAAAAAAAAAAAAAAAAAATCGTGATATTGTTTTGTAATACAATATCACACGTTATACTAAACAATATCACAACTTAAAAAAAAAAAAAAAAAAAAAAAAAAAAAAAAAAAAAAACCTTTTTCGAAAAAAAAAATCGAAAAAAAAAATTTTGAAAAAAAAAATTGAAAAAAAAAAAAAATTTGAAAAAAATTTCGTGATATTGTTTTGTATAGTGCGTGATATTGTTTTATGGACTCATGGACTCAAATATATAGGTGGACTCATCGGATCTTGCCTATATATATATATATATATATATATATATATATATATATATATATATATATATATATATATATATATATATATATATATATATATATATATATATATATATATATATATATATATATATATATATATATATATATATATATATATATATATACTCCCTCTATTTTTTTATATATGACTTTCTCACATTTCGAGACACTCTCTTCTCTCTTCAATATCTCTTAAAATATAAGACTAAATATTATAATATGTATACTCATATGAAAGAGTTTTTCGTAAGAAATTTAATGGTACCATTTTTATATTTTTTAAACAAATATACTTTTGTAAATATTAAAGTCAAAGACTTACCTCGTAATTGCAAAACGTCATATATACAAAATTGGAGGGAGTATAATACTAGGTTGAAACGGTATGTATGCGCCACGTGTCCTATACAGCCTTAATGACAAACATTAATTATAGCTAATCATTTAATATGAGCATTATAAATGTTGTATAAATCTCAGCAAAACTTTAATTATAGTTTAATAAATTTATTATAAAATTACATAAAAAAATTACGGTAATTTGATTCTAAATTTAGTAAAAACTTATTTTGATAAAAATTCTAAAATGTAAATAATTACGTTCATTGCGAAAAATACTTTCAATTGAGTATAATTTTGATTATATTTATTGAAATATTTTGATATTTTACATTTACGTAAAAACACATTTTGAGAAAGTTATAAAACTTAGACCATTAAATCCGGTAAGAAAAATATATTTCGGAGAGTCATTGTATTTACTAAAAATAGAACTTAAAGAAAACTACTAAGGGATAAGTTTTTATAGTGTGAGAATGAAAAAAATTATATTGCGAGAAATTGAATACATGTGGGTTTTGATAGGTTTAAATAAGGTGATAAGGAGTATGTATGTACACAGTAACACATTGATCGCGAGTACATTTAAATAATCAAAACAAAAGTAATGATTATTAAGTAATATAGTATTATAAATGCCATGAAAAAGTAGAAAATACGTTACATTTTTCTTTAATATCTTCAATTAAATATGTATGCGTCAAGTATAAAATATTGATTATGACTAACTAGATATTAATTTTAGTTAAATATTTTATATGTTATTTTTTAAATACTTTGAAGTTAAACCTCAAAAAAAAAAAACATTTGAGAAAGTTCAACCTATTTTATTTACAGGTAATTTATTAAACATCATTGTAGAAAAATAATATAATTGATAGTTGTTTAAAAAAATAAGGTGTAAATTTCTTATAAATATGTTTGACACATAACACTTGCAGCACACAATCAAAAGAATTGAATAAGTTGAGTTTGGACGATATATGTTTGATACATAAATATCACGCGTTATACATAAAAAAAATATAAATTACATAAAGTTATATTCACATCATTTTGAACAAATATTAACCGATTCGGGACATAATGTATCGTTAAATAATATAATGTGAGAACCCAATGTTCATCGTTGCGTTATTCGAATAAATTTTATTTTAATTAATATGATATTAGATAATTAACAAATTTATTTATAAAATGTTTATCATGCATAATTAATTATCACTTATTATTTTTAATAATTAAAATTGTATGTATTTTATTATAAAACATTGAAGTTAAACCTAAAAAAACAAATAAATTTGAGAAGAATTAATTTATTTTTATTTCTAAGTAAAAATATTAAAAATCATATATGAATTATATTATTTTTCTTCAATTAAAATAATAAAATTTTACAACAGGCCGCGCAAAGCGCGGAATACTACCTAGTATATATATATATAGTATTAGGATCACATGAGTCCACCCTATCTTTTGGAGTCCGTGAGTCCATGATACAATATCATACGTTATATTAAACAATATCACAGCTTATACTCTACAAAAAAAAAAATCCGTGATATTGTTTTGTAATATAATATCACACGTTATGCTACACAATATCACAAATTACAGTATCACATGTTATACTAAACAATATCATAGCTGAAAAAAAAATCGTGATATTTTTATGTAACACAATATCACACGTTATGTTAAACAATATCACAACTTACAATATCACACGTTATACTAAACAATATAACAACTTACACCCAAAAAAAAAATCGAAAAAAAAAATTTCGAAAAAAAAAATATTGAAAAAAAAATTTCGAAAAAAAAAATTCGTGATATTGTTTTGTGTAGTGCGTGATATTGTTTTATGGACACATGGACTCAAAAAAAAAAAAAAAATAGACGTCAATTTCTTATTTTTGGTTCGAATTAAATTTTTTGACGATTTAATGGTTATAATCATTTCATAAAGTAATGTTTTAATGAATAAAAAGAGAAAATATATTAAAATATAAATGTATCAGAGATAAAATAGAGAGAAAGAAATATGGGTTTTTCTATGATGTACGGTTTTTGAATTCTACAATATACCCTCGGTTTTTCAAAATCACACCAAATACCTATAAACTCAAAAAAAAAAAAAAAAAATCCTAGAAATACCCTAATTGCGAAAATTTTACAATTTTAAATACTAGCTTTGTGCGGTTTTAGTCGATTACGCATCCCAAATAAGTAAATCCATCCGTATAAACTTTATTACTCATCAATGTACAATTTTTTGACAATTTATAACTATTAAAAAACTCAATTTTGGATACTTACTATTAAAAATCGAGGGTTAATGTTAGAATTTAGGAAACAAAAATTCTCTCTTTAGACGGACACTATCCATTCAAAACTGTAGACGGATAGTGTCCCTCTCACTCACTTTGGTAGAACACTATCCATCTAAAGCTGTAGACAGATAGTGTCCCTCTCATAAAATAAGAGTGGATATAGTGCAAGTGGGTGGGAAATGGATACGGGATACACCCACTTGCCCTCCCACTTGCATTTTATGAGAGGGTCACTATCCGTTTACAGCTTTAAACGAATAGTGTCCGTTTATAATGAGACGGATTGTTTGGAAAAATGAAGGGGTACACCTTGTGTCGAGTACTCCACCTTGTGTCCTTGTGTGAGAAACAGAAACATCACGAGGAAAGATAAGATACGTAGTACTTGCTACAGCATTTATCAATTATTGACAGCCCGTATGATTTTCTGTCTTCAACAACACAAATTCTCCCTTATGACGGAGGGTATCCGTCACAAACTTGTGACGGGTACCATATTGTCTCACAAAAAACCCATAAGGGTGAGAGAAGGAGCACATGGGGTGGGTGTCCACCTTGTCCCCTCTACCCATTTCCACTCACAAAATACCCGTCGCAAAATCCGACCCGTCACAAGGGAGACCTACTGCTTCAACAATTATAGTCGCAACAATTCTTTCTTGAAACCAATATATCCGTTTTAGATGAAAACGATAGTTTCTGTCTTAAATAAGAATTTGTTTTATATTCGCAATAGTCCTATAGCAATTGATGTGCGGTATAAATTTGTGAAAGTTTTTTTTTTTTTTTTGGCAGCTGAGGAAAATAAATTTGTGAAAGTTGTTTATGAACTCTCATTATCATTATTATTACTTTTCTTCAACCTAATTCCTAAACTGTACAACCATTGACTTCTAATGGCATGAATCTTAATAGCCAACAGAAGGATATATTATATATAAGAACTTATTAAAACTCTTAAGCACATTGACATATTCCATCATCAACATTTCTGTGTGTGCAGATACGATTAGAGAAAATCCGTATATAATAATTTTGACGAAAGTTGTGCATGGGACAAGGGGTTTTTGTCAAAAATTTATAATAATAATGGATTTGTCAAACACTAGGTTTAAAACAAGAATTCCGATTTATAAGAGCAAGTTCAATAGTTGAACAATTATCTACTAGCCTAACTTTACCACATTAGATTTTAAGTTATAATAATTTTAAGATACAAATTACTCCAATGGTGTAGCCAATATACTAGTAGCTTTGATGAACCCCACATATTATATTCTCTTATTTATTTATGTCATAACTATTTCCCTATTAGTTGCTTTATTCTTGTGGGTCCCTTTTAGTTAGTAGCTTAATGAAGCTACTAGTCCAAACTAAGTTAATTTACATGGAAGTCTCTAATGATTGAGCTACCGGCATGCAATTTTTCTAAAATTATAAGTAAGTCTCCAAATCAAACCATTGAAAGCGAACAGGAAATTGTGAAAAAAAGCTGCTGAATTGAGACCCAGATGTCAATTCTAATTTCTAACAATGCAAAAAAAGAAGTGGTTGTTTGTGTGTATGAATTTGAGACTTGAGAGGGACAAAACGGAATTCATATACTTCCTCCGTTCCATATTATATGAATATATGATAATTTATATTTGCTTTATGTATGTATGTTAAGGCTTGTTTTATTTTGTTCATCCCCACTAAACTAAAAGAATAAGAAAGCTCTAATATTTTCCCGCCTAAATGAATATTCCATATTTGGGCTTCATTATATTCTATTTACAATTGGGCCAAACTGCTTAATTCCATATAAATCTATTTCATTTACACATTTATATACCTGCAACTGAGCCAATACTGATTAATTACATACAATAACTAACCTACTACAAGATAAGAGCATTCATATATTCTTTTTACTTCTAAAACGATAAAATTGTCAATAATATATATTTTTCTCACACTTTAATTTAATATCTATTTCTACCCTCTACAACGCAAGCATTTAAATTTTGGTTAATTTTTTATTTTTTTTATTTAATATATACATAAGTATATTTATTACAACACATATACACACAAAATAGTTTCAGCAATTTTATATAGAGTAACAGTGTTGAACCTTTTTTTTTTCTATCACTTAATACAAAACATTACTAATATTAAGTTTTATTCTATACTAAAATTTCAAATGGAGTTAAAATAAGTTAAATATAATTAAATAATTGTTAAATTCTCTAATGTCCCTATCAAAAAACCGCGTGTGCGCGGGATTTATACTAGTATCTTTAGTAACATATCTTTAAAAATTATAAAAATTTGATATTCATAATGAAGAATTATGGATTCTTAGTACCTAAGAGGGGGAGGGGGTGAATTAGGTACTGTTTAAAATTTTTAACTAAACTTAATTGATTTAAGTTAGTCAAATGAAATGATATCTCAAGTATCTAACAAACAACCCTTTTAAATGAAAGTTAAAAGGCGTATTGTTGAACTGACTAGAGCAACAGTGAGACAGACTGTTACTAGTTGGCTTTGCAAATGTTGTAAGCAACAGACCAAACCGACAGTATCGCAGACTGTTGTGCTTAAGAGCAATAAATGAGTTTAACTGAAAATTTCAACTTAATCTTTATTGTTTTAAAGTAAGTTGATTGACAATATGAATGTTAAATGGATATATCAAATAAATTGAATGATTAAGAGTGTATCACGATTGCCAAAGTAAGTTGTTGAAATCAGGAAGCGACAATTGTTCTGACTGTTACTTGTTTGTCTTAGCAAGTGAAGTAAAAGCTAAAGACCAGAAGTAACAATATTCAGGACTGTTGCTAGCTAAAACGTGAATGAAGAACAAATAAAATAAATTGCAGCGGAATTAAAAGCGAAGTGAGATCAACACAGCGATTTTTGAATTGGTTCGGCCAACACTCTAAGGGCCTACGTCCAATCTTCTTTTATTGATAAGTGAAGTGATCTACTCCGACTACTTAAGACACTTACAATAAAAGGACCAACAACCTACTCCGGTTGCGACATGAGTTCTAAGACTACTCCGTCTATGAACTCGACACTCTAACTAGAATGTTTACAAGACCAAGTTTCCTCAAACTGATTCTTTAAAAGAATTGAGAAGGACAACTTATTGGTACAAACGATTCTAGATGAGAGAGTACAATACTATGAAGTAATAGTGATTTCGACTGACACACTTGAAGACTTAGAAGATTTTTTGCAAAGAAAATTTCGAGTTCTTAAAAACTGATTTTGCAAAAACACTTTGATTTCTCTGAAAAGTCTTGCTTTGAAAGTGAAGAGAAGGGTTCCTTTTATAGAGGAAGCACACAAGAGAAGGCAAGCTAGGGTTTGTGAGTCAAAGCATTTGAAAAGAAACAAAGACTTTAACTTTCCCAAACTAGCACCAAAGTGGCTTGTTTCTAAAAGTCACAAATGAGAAAAGGAGTCTTGGAAGTAACCTTAGAGGGTATTTCAATTTTCAGAAACAATAAGGAGATGCCATTAACAAGAGGACAATCTTTTGTTAAAGAAGGAAAGAGCCAAACCAAGTTCCATGGAAAGACAAACAAAAGTTGTATCATGAAAAGGCAAATCTTTTGAAATACTCTTTACAAACTCTTTTTAAACACCACCCTTTTAAATATTTCAAGATGTTAAACTGGTTTAAGAAAGCCCATTTGTGAAATATTTGAAATGAAGGTTTTGCTCCAAGTGTGACGGGTCAAACGAGATAGTCAAGCATACTACTACCCGTTACAGGTAACGGTATGTCAGACTGTCACTATTACATGTATTCTACCCTTTCATCTTTACATAGGTTGACAAAACGACTCTAAATCTTGGGTAACAAATTATCAACCATTCTTGACTTTGATATTGATTAATTCTTGCTCGACGAGGTTGCATTATTCCTGAAATGGTACACTTAGAAACACGATTAAATTGGGCATGTCATCATCAACAAATAGGTCCTAACAAATTCCCCCTTTGATGATAACAAGCCCTATAAAATTAATGTTCCCATTGAGTTCCCCTTTAAGTGGTCAGTCCAAGATAAATCATGAGGGTAGAAATAAGAGCAATGTAGACTTAAGAAACCCACAAAGCCTAGAACAAGATTACTAACATATATAGTCCACCACATAGCAAGAGTTTAATCAATAAGCAAGTAGAAAGAACATGAATTTTCCCTTTTCCCCCTCCTGACATCATCAAAAGGTAAGAGGCTACCCCCGGACACAGAATAATCAGGCATGAGACGTCACATGAAAGACAACCATGGTTGCATCATAATAACAAGGTCAACACAAAGCAAAGGTTTAAACATGAGTTTAAACACAAAGTTCAACAAGGCTAAACCATAGTTTACTTAGTACACCACCGAATGATAATGAGAGAGGGACAAGAGGTGTAAGGCAAAAGACAAGTTTGATTATGGGCAAATTCAGGGTGCGGAAGTTTGGTCATCGTTTTTGAGGATAATGAAGAGGATAGCAAAATGGTTGAGGTTTGACAATGAAGGTCTGAGTCACAGTCATCTCTACTGTTGCATTGGAATTTGTATATTGAAACCACCAAGGTATGCACCAAATAAGTTCTCAACATGTGATGAAGGAACATCAACTTCTCATATTTTCCTTAGTACACAACATGTTATGAGGGAACATCAACTTCTTATATGTTGCTCTCATTTCATGGAAATTCTTGACAAATTTGATCTTGACCTTTGAGCATAGCAACAGTTGCATACACTGTTGCTTTCCTTTCTACTTTGACTTTTGAGCATAGCAACAGTCGCATACTCTGTTGCTTTCCTTTCTACTTCCCCTAATTTTTCGCCTTACTACTTTCTTCAAGAAATTCACCTTCAATACTTCTATATGTTTTCCAATAACTACAATAAATACTTTGACATTCCCCCTTTTTTTTTTATTTTTTTTTTCATTCTCCATTTTTCCAACGAACTTCTCAATCATCTCTTGATGCATATGTAGAACATGTAGTTATTTGGTTCTTTGTTTCACATAGACCTTTGCAACATAAGTGAATTGAATGTGAATGGGTGAGGTCTTTGGGTATTGAAAATGAAGGACGTTGCGCAATTTGAAGAGTATAAGAGACATCCATTTGAAGGTGGTTGAAAGGGTTGGTATTCGGATTGATTTGAGAGGGGAGGTGTCCTCATTCAATAGGGTATGTACCATTAAACACAAGACTAGACATGCGGTTGAATGATTATTAAGCATATACACGGTTTATCGATTATGGACATAACATGGAATGAATAAACTAGAATAAAAGATAGCAAACCCGTTCTAGTCAATCATATGAGGGATTAGTTAAATTCACACAAAGATTACATGAAATTAATTAAACCAATTTGTAACCTAAGTTTTTCAAATTGTTCTCTTGCAAGTGGTTTAGTAAATATGTCGGCAATTTGATCTTCGGTTTTGCAAAAAATAAGTTTAATATGCCCTTTTTCTACGTGATCACGAATAAAATGGTGACGAATCTCAATATGCTTAGTCTAGAATGTTGAATCGGATTTTTGGAAATATTTATTGCACTCGTATTATCACACATGATGGGAACGGAGTCGTAAATAATTCCAAAGTCAAGAAGTTGTTGTTTTACCCAAAGAAGTTGTGAGCAACAATGAGCGGCGCTAACATACTCACTTTCGGCCGTTGAAAGAGCAACCGTGTTTTGTTTCTTTGAGCCCCACGAGATCAAGCAAGGACCCAAGAACGTTGCAATTCCGGAAGTGCTCTTTCTATCAACACTACACCCCGCATAGTCCGCATCGGAATATCCTATAAGATCAAAAGGACAATGTAAGGGGTACCACAAATAAAGTTCTTGTGTTCCAATCAAATATCGAAGAATACGTTTAACCGCTTTAAAATGAGATTCTTTCGGATTTGATTGGAATCTAGCACATAAACAAACGCTAAAAAGAATGTCGGGACGACTTGCGGTCAAGTAAAGAAGTGAGCCTATCATACCTCTATACACCTTTTCACTAACATTCTTACTGAGTTCATCTTTGTCCAATTTGGACCCGGCTACCATAGGTGTATCATGAGACTTACCATTAGTCATCCCAAATTTCTTAAGCATTTCCTTAATGTACTTTTGTTGATGGATCATGATTCCATCCTTTGTTTGCTTGATTTGGAGCCCAAGGAAAAATCCTAGCTCACCCATCATGCTCATTTCAAATTCCGATTTCATTAGTTCCGAAAAATAAGCATAGAGTACTTCATTGGTTTCCCCAAATATAATATCATCAACATATACTTGGACAACCAACAGTTCGTCCGACTGTTGCTTCAAAAACAATGTTTTGTCAATGGAACCTCTTCTAAAGCCATTTTCAATGAGAAATTTAGACAATCTATCATACCAACACCTAGGTGCTTGTTTTAAACCATAAAGAGCTTTGTCTAATTTGAAAACATGTTTAGGAAAATCATTGTTTAAAAAGCCCGGAGGTTGCTCTGCAAAGACATCCTCTTCCAAATATCCATGTAAGAAAGCGGTTTTGACATCCATTTGGAAGAGCTTAATGCCTTTATGAGCCGCAAAAGCTATTAATAACCGTATGGCCTCAAGCCTAGCTACCGGTGCATAGGTTTCGTCATAATCGATACCTTCTTGTTGATTGTAACCTTGCACCACTATGAAGGGTAATATCCGTATAAAACCCATAATTTGAAGGATTATAACGCAAATTTAATACGTGATTTTATAGTCATAAACGAAAACAACAATGAAACGATAAAGATAAGAATTAACCTTCGGTCCTAGTGCAAATTGGCAATGAGAGATCAAAGTAGATCTCCTCCTAAATGATGCACCCAAGATCGTCCGAGAAATGCCCTTGTGCTAGAATGAATCCTCTAATTGCCTTGCAATATTGAGAGGATTGTTTTGTGAGTTTTCGTTGGATGAGAGATCCGAATTTTGAGAGGCAATTTTCTCAAAACCCTAAAATTTTGTGTAAAATGAATTAGGTTACAAAAGAGAGGAGAACCTCTCTTTTGTTCTCTCTTGGCCGGCCAACCATGAGCCCTCTTGGGAAGTGGGCTTCCACTTCCTTTTAGCTTTAGCTCATGGTCCGGTTCGTTAATTGCTAAAACGTATACGACGGGTTTTTAATTATAAATTGTCATCGGTTATCGGTAATTAAAGCATCAACTAATAATACGGGTTAGTTGAATTATTAATACATGTCCGACAAAGACAATATGGTATAATTAATTTATTCAATATACATTAATCAAATATAAATCGCTTATATTTAATTTACGAATTAATTGCTTAATTCGCCTTAGCCGTTATTATTTAATCCGTATTAAATAAAATATCTCAACATCACATTTTTGACTAATTACTAGTCAAATAACTCGGACTAACTGGTTAGTCAAATTTGGCATCTACATGACTGTATTTTCATACCGTCACATCTCTCAAACGTATCCTATAGGTGTGACTTTTAGGGACCAGTTGATCACCGCCATCTGTATGACAATAACGTCAAACTTATCTAGCAAGCCAACCGTTATTAATAAACGTGGACCAACTGATTATGATACAAAAGTATACCCTTTGATCCTTTTAGAGATTTATAAGTCCTTGCACTAACTGTAAAGGACACCAACCCCAACACACTAGTCTAGCTTTATTCCTTACGATTTCTCCGGAATCATCAAGCTTATTGCGAAAGACCCACCTAGTACCAATGATGGTACGGTTAGGTGGTCTAGGGACTAATTGCCATACCTCGTTCCTCTTAAATTGATTAAGTTCTTCTTGCATAGCAATCAACCAATTTGCATCAGTCAGAGCGACTGTCACATTGGCGGGTTCGATTTGAGAGAGGAAGGCATTGTGGGCACAATACTCGTTGAGGTAAGCCAAGTTGTTGATGGAGGATCTAGTCTTGATTCCAGAGCTTAAATCACTTGTGATATTTGAGAGTGGGTGTGACCTTTGATGTTTCCACCTTCTTGGAACAATGGTGGTTTGTTCCCCCTCAGATGTGACAGTCTCGGTGACTGTTGTTTGCTGATCAGAACTGGGGACTTCAATGGGGTCTGAATGCTCACATGTGGTGACAGTGTCTTCCACTGTTGCTGTTCTGGAAGTGGATGCAACAGTGGTTGAGTCTGTTACTGCTTGAGAGGAGGAACAGGTAGTATCAGTGTTACTGACATTTCCCACTGAATTGTTGTTGACATTGGCAGGTAACAGTCCGTATGTCTGTTGCAGGGCGTCATTGTTTGGAGCTTCCTCATCCGCAAACACAAAGTCTTTTCTCACAAGACCAATCTCAAATTCATCCTCATCATCTTCATCCTCATTTTATACCTGTCCAAGAATGGTAGATTCATCAAATATGACATGTATGTTGGAGCTTGTGTCCTCCACAAATTAGTGTGATAACATTAATAAATCTCTTATAGGTTCACAAGGGTATACTTCGTATTTTATCAGTTGATTAACGATTACTTAATAACGGTTGGCTTGCTAGAAAGTTTGACGTTATTATCATACAGATGGCGGTGATCAACTGGTCCCTAAAAGTCACACCTAAAGGATGTGTTTGAGAGATGTGATTGTATGAAAATATAATCACATTGATGCCTGACTAAAAGGTTAGTCAATGTGTTGATGAGACGATTATTTAATTCAATTAAATAATATTAGCTGAGACGAATCAACTGTCAATTCGTAAATTGAATATAATAAGTTATATTTAATTATTGTATATAATGTTAGCTTAAACGAATTAAGATGTTAATTCGTAATTAAACATAAACGGTTATATTTAATAAGCAAATTATAAATATGCGATATTTATAGTTAATGTATATATTATACAATATTGTCATAATAAATGTTGACAGACTGGTATTGATAAATCGACTGCAAACTGTTATAAGTGGACTTATTAATACATGTCGATATATATGACAATTGATAAATAATACACATAATATACAATTAAAACAACAACCAAAAATAAGAAGATAATATCCTCATTTTGGTTGTTGGGAATTCGGTCAAAACCGAGAAAGAGGAAGCAAATAAAAGAAAAAAAAATCTTTCCCTATTTTCTCTTAACCTACACGGTTTAAGAGGCCAAAGGGATTCATTTTTTACTTACTTGTTTTGGCTTAACCTAATTCTTTTTGACCTAATTTTTCCTCTCATCAAAAATCACACAAAACCCTAAATTAATTAGTGAATTTGGGGATCGATTCTAGCAAGAACAAAAGGGCATTTCTCATATCATCTTGGGTGCAACGATTAGGCGAATATCAATTTTGATATTGTTCTTAGGCCATATTTGCAAGGACCAAAGGTTGATTCTTAATCCCTATTCTATTTTGTTTATGCAATTCATTTATGACTAGTTTTCATAGATTATAATTTCGTTATAATCCTTAATTTTAAGAGAAGTATACCGATATTTCCTACAAGTGGTATCAGTGCCAAGGCCACGAAATTATTTTTGATGATTTTCATAAATGTTGTAAACAAAAAATAAAGGTTTCGAAAAAAAAAAATTAGGGTTCGGCCGTTTAAAAAAAAAATTTTTTTTGCCGAATAATTTTTTTTTTCCAGCCGTGTTGATGTTCTTGTTTTTGATTTTTTTTTCCATTTAGATTTATTCATATTATTGTTTTAATAGGTTAAGATGATAATATAATAAATTCGTAGATGTTTTGATTTAATTAGCATTAAATTGAAATGTAAATGGAATTATTTTGATTAATGATGATTTTTGTTTTTGCTATATAGTTTTTGGCATACATGAGATTAAATTGTTGTTTAAGAATCATGTATCATTAATTCATATTGTTGATGATTATGCCAATCTTGTTCTAATAGCAACTATAAACAAATTTGTTCATCTTAATTTTTTTTTTTTCGATAAAAAGGGGCTGTTTTTTTATCCCAGCCGTGAGCTTAAAGAGAAAAAAAAAATTCTGTTTTTTTTGTTTCGGTTTTTGCTGAATTGCCGAGACATAAGAAAAAATGGGCTGTTTTTATTCTTGCTAAATGCCGAATGCACAAAAAAAAAAAACCTGTTTTTTTTTGTTTTTGTTTTTGGAATTGCCGGAAAAAAAAAATTTCTGTTTTTTTTGTGGGATTGCCGAGTGCAATTTATAAAAAAATAAATTTTTTTATAGTTTTTGGCCAATAATTATAGTTATACATTTTAATGTATGATTATTTGTTGTGAAAAGGTTCACATATTAAGATACCTAATTATTTTAAAGAGGTTTAAAATAATGTTGGATTAATTCATATTACAAGATTAATATGTATTAAGATTAAAATTAATGTGAGTAATTGAGGAATTGTCACATAATTTGATCATTTAAATAGGTGGTTTGGATAAATTACTATACATAATTAAGGAATTATGTCTTGAATGTATAATTTATTAGTTGATGCATTTTTTATTTAGTTGAATGAATCGTTGAATGGTTTTATTTACGTATTTTTGCAATCGGTTGTAATTTGTAATACCTAGTGTGACCTTAGTTAAATTATGTTTTCGTAATGATGGAAACATAATTTTTAATGTAATTTGAGATCTCGTATCTCCGTTTGGTTTTCTTTATTTATTACGGTTTTGAAATTAGAATGTAAATAGGTTTATTATGTAATTTTTAAATTGTAATTTTGAGAAGACTAAAGATGGAGATTGGATTGCTCACTCCCGCTACATGGACCAAGATGGAACATCAAGACAAGCTTCTCGGGTCCAAGGATGGATTCCAAAATTGTATTTATGTTCATTTTGGTAGATAGGCCACACTAGGACTTTATTTTGTTTACGTTTTTCCATTCGTATTGCTTTTCATTCACATGATAGTTAGTGCATCATATTCCGCCTAAACCAAACCACCTACTAAAATGCATGAAAATTGACTCATATAGGTTGAATGTTAGTTTTCATAGATATACAGATGTCACACCTTTTTAAGCCATCACCTTAGTTTATTCATTCTCGCATGCTAGTTATTAGTTCACTTAAAATGAATTAAAATAAAGTTGATGGGATCTTCACTACTACAAATCCAGGCAACTACAACGCCTCTTCAACAACGATTATTCACGAAAATCACAATAGACGTTGTAGAATGGATGGCGCGAATTTTACTAAAATGAATTACAACGGGTATGGTTATAAAAACCGTTGTTATAAGTTTTAACAACGGGTTACACATGCACAACCGTTGTTAATAATTTGGCGCAAAATTGACGCAATGTTAGTGAAAAGTAATCACAACGGTTACTTTTCAAACCCGTTGTTAAAACTTATTTGACAACGGTTGTTGATTTACAACCGTTGTTAAAACTTATTTGACAACGGTTGTTCTTTAATAACCGTTATCAATACCTTCCATAATATAAACCACACAAACACAAGTCTGCTACAGCCACAAAACACAAACCTTATACACAAACACAAACCCAGCAGACAAACACAAACCCAGCAGACAAACACAAACACAAACACAAACACAAAACACACTTTCTCATCGTCTCTTTCTCTCTTTCTCATCGTCTCTTTATCTTCTCGCCGTCACTGTTGATTTCATCGTCTAATTATCAGGTAAATCTCGCCGTCACTGTTGGTTTCATCGTCTTTCATCGTCATTATTTTCTTTTTCTAATAATTTCATTTGCATGTGTATGTGTTAGTTTTTATCGACCATTATGTTATTTCTTTAAGTATTATTCGCTTAATTAGCTAGTAAAACAAATTAAATAAACTAAAACAAAGATGAAGCAAGATGATAGAGAGGAATGCATGATAAAACATAATTAATATATATATATATATATATAATAAATACATAAATTAAAAAAAAAATTACATTAATAAAAATGCAATTCTTATATTTTCATAGAGGGTCTTATTCTCCTCTATGATATCCGTCCTCTCCTCCTTGGCTATTTGGAGGTTCCGTTCAGCAGTTGATATATCGTCATATAGCTGCAACTGCTGCTGCTCCGTCAAGCCATCTTCTTTGGCGTCCTTCAGAATGGATCGAGCATCCGCAAGGTAGCTCCTGAAACTTTCCTCAATGTGGAGAAACCGGCGGATGAAACTGTTGTTGTTCTCGATCATAGTAAGAGTCTTAAGGATGATATCATTCATTTTGTTGGAGTTTGGAGTTTGTTTTGAAAGATTAAGTAGGGTTAATTTATTTGGAGTTTGTTTTAGCAGTTAGGGTTTGGAGATGTATATAGTGAGATAATGGAAATGTTAGTTGAGATAATGCATGTATTTATACTAAGCAATGTGTGGGTTGAGTTGTTTTTTAATTAATATATATGTTAGGAAGTTGTGCCATAATCATCATCATATCTCTCAATGCTGCTTCAAATCTTATTACTAACCCTTCTCATTCCATATTGTTCGTTCATATGCACAGTGATGGCAGTAATAATGCATGCATCGGAATTATAACGGGCCGTAATTATGCATGCATCTAGTAATATTTAATTTAATTTTTTTTATTTTTTAAGAACAAACAACAACGGTTATTTATTAAAAAACCGTTGTCTTTAGTTATAACAACGGTTTTGTATATTACAACCATTGTTATAACTTTCCCCCCAAAATTGAGTCACACTTTCCACAACAGGTTTTTATACTTAAAACCGTTGTTAATAGTTTTAACAACGGGTTTCTTAAGAAAACCAACCGTTGTTAAAACCTTTTACAACGTACGCTTTAACAACGTCCGCTTTTTTATATAACAACGGTTTTTAACCGTTGTTATAGCCTGTATCTGTAGTAGTGCTTCCTCTAAAACGGAAATTGAGACTAGTCTTTATAAGGGCAAACAACTATGAATCCCTTCAAAATTGTCTAAACTAAAAAAAGAAAAAAAAAATGAACCCTAGAGAGAGAGAGAGAGAGAATCAGCCGCCATTACTAGGTTGAGCAATCTCCTTCTCTGTTCATGATGACTAAGAAATCTAATACTATAAACAATAAAACTCAATCAGGTAGTAGAAGTTTGAATGTATCCAATGCTATTCATTCAGAAAAGTCCAAAGTGTTGGGTAAACCAGATGTTGAGAAAGGCCAAAAACTTAAACATATACATGAGGTCACTGGTATCCCACAGTTGGATTTTAATGATGTAGTAGTAGAGGATTGTGAGGAAGAATCTGAAGATGAGGACGGCCAGACCCAGGATGCTGCCTGGTATCAAATCCATGGTAAGAAAATTATTCAAATTCTTGAGGAGGAGACTGATTTGCTGCAGTTGACAGAGGAGGACGTCCAGTCTGAAATTGATTATTGGCAGCAGGCAGTAGTAGGATTTGTGGTTGGAGCCAATCCACCATGGCAGATCTTGGAGGGTTTCCTGAAAAGGATATGGAACAAATACGTTATAGACAAGATATCTTTTTTACCTAATGGAGTTTTCTTGGCAAGGTTTCAAACTGAAGAGATGAAACAAGCTGTTCTAGGAAGTGGTCATTTCCTTTTTGACAACAAACCTCTAATAATCAAGCCTTGGCAACCTGATGTTGAACTAACCAAGGAGAATGTCAAAACTGTACCTGCCTGGATCAGATTGCAAAAATTGCCTCTGAAATTTTGGGGTAAGAGTATTCCTAAAATATCAGGTTTGGTTGGAAAATACATTAAGAGTGATGAGCCAACTGAAATGAAAACAAGATTAGGGTTTGCAAGAGTCATGGTTGAATTGAATTTGGATCAATCTTTTCCTAAACAAATCAAATTTAGGGATGAGAAACAACAACTGATCACCATTGACATAGCTTATGAATGGAAGCCTAGTTTGTGTACCATGTGTAAACTTCTAGGGCATGAGAAAGATCAATGCAGGAAAAATAAACAACAAACTAAACCCTCTGTACCTCCTAAGGTGTGGAGACCAGTTAAACGCATTGCCCAACCTCAGAATAGCACTGATATACCTTCACAGACTGCACCTGCTGCTACTCCTGTCACAAAGAAAGATGTCGAAGTGGTAAGTGTTAGTACACCTGTTCCTAATGCTAATGTACTGTCTAGTGGGGCAATTTCCCCCGTGAGACAGTTCAAGGACACTAGAAAAGGGAGTGAACATGCTGATAGAACCCTTCACACTTCTCCACTCCAGATGGAAACGTTGCAGGAGAATTTATCTCCTAAGCAAAGCAATGAGATTAATGGTCACGACCCTCCCAATATACATCAATGAATTTTGGATTCTGGAATGTAAGAGGGATGAATAAGGAAGTGAAGCAAAGAGTTGTGAATACGTTTCTTCATACAAATAATGTGGGTCTCTTTGGTTTGTTAGAAACTAAAGTGAAATTCAATAATGTTCATAGAATAGTGAATAATATTTTCTCAGACTGGAGTGTTTCTACCAATAATTCTAAGCATCCTGGTGGTAGGGTCTGGGTGATTTGGAAGCCTCATATGTTTGAGGTTCATTTTATTAAGTATGATGCTCAGTTCATTCATTTACATGTGACTAATAAATTTAATCATATGAAATTTTTTTATACCATCATTTATGCCTTTAATAGAATTGGTGAGAGGGAATCCCTTTGGCTTAATCTCAGAAATCTAGCTCAGCAGATTCATGGTCCTTGGGCTATAGGGGGTGATTTTAATTGTGTGGTACAAGCTAATGAAAGACTTGGAGGGATGGTTTCAAATGCCGAGGCTGAGCCTTTTTCTGATTGTTTGCAAGATTGTGGACTACTGGATATTGTTGCTTCAGGCTCATTCTATACTTGGAATAATAAACAACCTTATGACACAAGGGTCTATAGTATGTTAGATAGATTCTTTGTCAACCAAGAGTGGGTGGATGCCTTTCCTCATTATATGGCTAACTTCTTACCAGAAGGACATTTTGATCATACCCCTTGTTTGGTAAGTGAAGGAGATAAAGGTGGGAGGCAGAATAGACCTTTTAAGTATTTCGATATGTGGAGCTCTGCACCTGGCTTTCAGGAGTGTGTAACTAAAGCATGGAGTACAAGGGTTCTTGGTACCAATATGTACAAAGTGGTTAGGAAACTGAAGATGCTTAAACCTGGCCTTAAATTGATTAACAGATCTCACTTTTCTGATATTGAAAACAGTGCTGATATTGCTTTTCTCAAATTGACTCATATCCAGAAGCAACTCATTGTGATCCGGGGGAGGGACTTATCAAGCAAGAACATGATGCTCATCAGATCTCTATTTCCCTACAAGCAGCTAAATTGGAGTATCTCAAACAAAAAGCTAAAGCACATTGGATTAAAGATGGGGACTCTAACTCTGCTTACTTCCATGGTGTCATAAAAGCTAGAAGGAATAAGAACTTCATCTGTCAAATTGTTGACCATCACAACAAAACCCACAGTGACCAAGAAGGGATCCAAACTGCTTTCCTTGATTATTATCAAATGCTTCTAGGTACTAAAGCTTCTATCACTAAAGTCAAAAAAGCTATAGTGAGGAAAGGAAAAGTATGTACTGATGCTCACATCAGTGCCTTACTAGATCCTATCTCAAGGGAAGAGGTCAAAGAAGTAATCTTTCATATTCCTGATGATAAAGCTCCAGGACCTGATGGATATTCGAGCAAATTTTTCAAAGATAGTTGGGATATTGTAGGGGAGGAAGTCACTAATGCTGTTATGGACTTCTTTGAGTCAGGCCTACTTCTAAAACAGATAAATACCACTATGGTGACTCTAATCCTAAAAATTGAAAGACCTTCTAGTGTTCTTCAATATAGGCCTATTGCCTGCTGCAATATCCTATACAAATGTATCTCTAAATTGTTGTGCAACAGGCTGGCCAGCATTTTACCTGATTTGATTTCTCAGAATCAAGGAGGCTTTAGTCAGGGGAGAAGTATTTTGGAGAATATCCTCATTTGCCGGGACATTATTAGACTCTATGAGAGACAGGCTGTATCTCTAAGATGCCTATTCAAAATGGATCTACAGAAAGCTTATGATACAATTGAATGAGATTTCTTAGATCAGATGATGACTGCCCTAATTTTTCCAAGTCAATTCAAGGGGTGGATTATGTAATGTGTTACAACAGCTAGCTACTCACTCAATCTTAATGGGAATGTTTTTGGCTTTTTTAAAGGACAGAGAGGATTGAGACAGGGAGACCCTCTCTCTCCCCTTCTCTTTACTATCTGCATGGAATATCTCTCAAGATTGCTTGCACACACTACTGATAATAGTGATTTCAGATATCACCCCCTTTGCAAATCCATGAAACTGACCCGTCTTATGTTTGCTGACGATTTACTCTTATTTTGCAAAGGTGATGCCCATTCTATCATGACTTTACTCAGGACTTTTTCTACTTTCTCCAGTTCTACTGGACTCAACATGAGTAAAGGAAAATCTAATGCTTACTTTAATGGGGTCAAAGAAGAATTGAGGCAAGACATCATTCAGATTTCATGTATGGTAGAAGGCACTCTCCCCTTTAAATATCTTGGAGTCCCAATCAAAACCACAACACTCAATGCAAAAGACTGTAAACCTTTGATAGATAAAATAGTCTAGAGAATAAGGGGATTGGGAGCAAGGAAACTCTCCTATGCTGGGAGATTGACCTTAATTCAGGCTGTCCTAAAGACTCTTCATAATTACTGGGCTAGCATTTTTCTTCTGCCATCTGGAGTGATCACCAAGATTGAAGCCATTTGTCGGAATTTCCTATGGGATAGAGGCATAGACTATGTGAGATCTCCTTTAGTCTCATGGGAGAAGATTTGTAAGCCTAAAAAGGAAGGGGGGCCTTGGTCTGAAAAATGACTCCCAATGGAACCAGGCTGCTGTGGGGAAACTGGTGTAGTGGTTGGCTTCTAAATCTGACCATCTCTGGGTCAAATAGGTCAATCAAATTTACATAAAAGGAGGAGATTGGCTCGACTATTCTTCCACCAGTAATTCAAGCTGGTCATGGAGAAAAATCTGCCAAACTAAGGACCTGTACCTGACCTCTTATCAACAGCAGGTCTGGAACTCAGAATCAGGCTAGGAATACTCAATTGCTCGAGGCTATGACTTAATCAGGAACAAGGGGGAAAAGGTTAGCTGGTTTAAGCTGATATGGAATAAGTATACTATTCCTAAGCATGCTTTTTTGGCTTGGATATATCATCACAACAGCCTTAATACTCACGAAAAACTGCATAAAATGGGTATTAGTGAGAGTGATACCTGTTGTCTGTGTGGTAATGGTACAGAAAGCTCTCATCACTTGTTCTTTGATTGCTGTTACAGTCGACGGATCATCTCCCTTCTGGGAACACAGCTAGGGCTCTCAATCCCGTATAGCGATAGTGTTACCTGGAGGCTTCGTGTAATGGGTACGGATCTAAGGAGGGGCGTGATCAACTCGATCTACAATGCTTCCATTTACTGGATTTGGCGACAACGCAATTTGAGTAAACATGAAGGGTTTATCCTTCGACCGGAGAATCGACGAGGCATTGTTTCGACCTTTGCTCGGAGGATTCTGAGCTTGCCTTCACTTCAGATTGGGACCCAGGACAGAGCTCTCATAGATCGGCTTCAACAAAGGCGAAGAGGACGATGATTGGGTTCTTGAAAGGAGAAGCATGGGAGCTGTATAGTTTATTTGAGGTTCGGTGGAAGTGACGACCTCTGAATTTGTTGTTATCTGCTTTTTGATGTCTGTTTTTTAGGTTTATGCTTATCCGTTGCTTTTGGGCTTGGCTTAAGTTCGTTGGGCTGGTGCTGAATTGTTTGGGTTGAGTGGTAGGTGTTGGTCTCATGACCGTCTACCCCTTGATGTATGGTGACTTTTTTTTCTTTAATATACTTACATTTTAACGAAAAAAAAAACTATGAATCCCTTCTTCGTCCGTAGGCATACAGGACCTTACTCTCCATATGACCCCTTCTACGTTGGATAAGTAGTTTGTGTTGACTTAGTTTACCTCAACATTATGATCCGAAGAGTTTCTCGTGATTATGATGGACTAAATATAGAATTTACAGAAATTTATCGACCAAGAATTCTAAAAGTAGAATTAGCCAAAATGTTGGCTTATCAATTTACAGATAATTGAGTCTTGGGATCATTTATATAATTCTTGAGGAAGGTCAATTGTATAAATGCTTGAGTCTTCGCTTTTAACAGTATTGCATTAAGACTTAAATCATGACGATGAGTATACTTATTATATTTATTCTTCTTTTCGCAGTGTAGAATACGTTTATTTTGATAATACTGTTACAACAAATGGCTGGAAATAACGAAATCCCAATGCCAAGTGCCACACTTGGACGCGAGTCCTGGCTTAAAGTTTTCATGGACAACATGAATCAGTTCACACGACTGAAGAATGATGGGTCCAACTTTGCGGACTGGGAGGCATCATTGCGGAATGCTGCCATTGCTGACGGTAAGCTCAGGTACTTAACTGAGCCAATACCGGTAAACCCAGGCCCCAATGCAGGAGTTAACGAGTCACTTGCTTATAGTGACTTCGTCATGGAAGCGGGTGCGATAAAGAACGTACTCATCTTTGCAATGGAAACCAATTTGCAGAGACGCTTCATTGCCCAAGGTGCAAACATGATTTTCACCACGCTCACCAACGAGTTCTCAAAAGCACCGAGAATCGTTACTTATGAGCATACCTGTCGCTTCTTTGATGCGAAACTCCAGAAGGGCCAACCGGTTAGCCCACACATTCTTAACATGATTGAGAATGTCGAGAAATTGGAGGCACTTGATTGCAAAATCAGTGAGAGCATAGTCATTGACCGTATGCTTCATTCACTTCATGATGGTTTTGCCCTTTTCAGGGCAAATTACTACATGAATGACATGAAGAAAAGTCCTCATGAGCTACACTCACTTCTCTCGTGGGACCGAGAAGGATATGAAATTGAGTGGGATCATGAAGCAAGATATTCTCATGATTTCCAACAAGAATAAGGGTAAGGGCAAAGCTCCCGGCGACCTAACTGTAGGTAAGCCAAAGTTTAAGAAGCCAGGAAACGGTAAGAGTGGGCCTGGTGAGACTAGTGGCTCACAAGGCAAGGCAAAGAGCAAGGGCGGTGACATTGAGTGCCACCATTGTCACAAGACTGGACATTAGAGGAGGAATTGTCCCGTGTACCGTGAGGACATAAAAGCAGGCCGCGTCGCTCCTGTTGGTATGTCATCTTATATTCATATGATTGAGATTAACCATGCAAGTTTCGGAACTTGGGTACTTGATACTGGTTGTGGTTCTCATCTGTGTAATCATTTGCAGGGCCTAAAAAACATCACACCTCTCGAAAAGGGTGATGTGGACCTGCGAGTCGGGAATGGAGCTAGAGTTGCTGCAGTCTCAAAGGGAACATACGTAATCCAACTCCCTAGTGGTTTTGAGTTATATTTATATAACTGTTACTATGTACCCAGTTTGTCTAAGAACATTATTTCAGTTTCCGTACTTGATAAAGACGGTTTTTCATTTTCAATAAAGGATAATAGCTGTATTTTCTCTTTCAATGAAATGATTTATGGCAAAGCAGTTTCCATGAATGGAATTTATATCTTAGATCAAACCACAGAAATATTACACATGAATAATAAGAAATTAAAGGTTGGTGACAAAGATCAAACCTATCTATGGCATTGTCGAATGGGACACATAAATGAAAAACTTGTTAAGAAACTCGTCGAGAATGGGACTATTCCCGCATTCGATGTTTCTACATTTGGCACGTGTGAATCATGTCTTATCGGCAAAATAACTCGAATTTCCTTCAAAGGTGTTGGAATGCGCGCTAGTGACCTATTAGGACTCATACATACGGATGTATGTGGACCTATGTCAATTACCGCTAGAGATGGCTATAGATATTTTATCACTTTCACGGACGATTTGAGTAGATACGGATATGTCTACTTAATGAAGCATAAAAGTGAGTCCTTTGAGAAATTCAAGGAATACCAGAACAAGGTTGAGAACCAACTGGGTAGAAAGGTTAAAGCACTCCGTTCAGATCGGGGTGGCGAATATCTTTCAAATGAGTTTGATCAACACCTTATTATGGGGTTTTGCTCTTTTGTCAACTGATCTTATACTTAACCGAAGTCCGACTAAAGCTGTCGACAAGACTCCATATGAAATGTGGAAGGGAACGGTCCCTAACTTGTCCTTTATTCGGGTTTGGGGCTGCGAGGCTTATGTCAAGTGGAGACACGAGGACAAGCTCGGCCCGCGATCGGTCAAGACATACTTTATTGGTTATCCAAAAGGAACGTTTGGTCATTACTTCTATTCGCCTACCGAACATCGAGTTTTTGTTGCTGTCGGAGATTCCAGAACCAACAACCGAGGAACAGATGGAGGAAGTTGTTCCTCCAACTGATGATACGGTTAATATTCCTCAGGAACCTAGGAGGTCGGGTAGAGTCTCTAATCCTCCGGACAGATACATTCGTATGGTCGAGGAGAGTGACGTTTTACTCCTAGAGAGTCATGAAACCGCTACCTATAAAGGTGCCATGACCTGTTACCACTCAAAGCTATGGCTTGAAGCCATGCAATCCGAGATGGACTCCATGTATGAGAATGACGTATGGGATCTAGTTGATTTACCTAATAAGGTAAATCCTCTACAGTGCAAATGTCTTTACAAAATAAAGCGTTCTGTAGACGGGCAACCAGATACCTATAAGGCACGACTAGTGGCAAAAGGTTTCACTCAAGTGCACGGTTTGCATTATGATGAAATTTTTGCACCCGTAGTTATGCTGCGTTCCATTCGAATTATCTTAGCGATTGCCGCTTTTCATGACTATGAAATTTGGCAAATGGATGTGAAAACCGCCTTCTTAAACGGTTATTTGGAGGAAGAGTTGTACATGGTACAACCTGAAGGTTTCATAGATCCTGAAAATCCTAAGAAAGTGTGCAAGCTTAAGCGTTCCATTTATGGACTTAAGCAAGCTTCTCGGAGTTGGAATCATCGTTTCGACCAAGTGATAAAAGAGTATGGTTTCACTCGATCGGTCGAGGAACCATGCTTATATATCAAGTCGAGTGGGAGCAAGATTGTTTTCTTGATATTGTATGTCGATGACATACTTTTGATTGGGAATGACATTCCTCTCTATCTTCGGTTAAAGGATGGTTGAAGAACCATTTCCAGATGAAAGATTTGGGTGAGGCACAACGCATATTGGGAATCCGTATCTACCGAGATAGATCACGACGGACGTTATCATTGAGTCAAGAGTCTTATTTGGATAGGATTCTTGAAAGGTTCAACATGACCAACTCCAAGAAGGGGAACCTTCCAATGACTTCTGGGATGCAGTTGAGCAAGTCTCAGTTACCCACGACGCCTGAAGGAATTGAGCGCATGAGTCGTGTTCCTTATGTATCTGCAATAGGGTCAATCCTGTATGCCATGATATGCACACGTCCAGACGTGGCATATGCATTGAGTATGACGAGTCGGTACCAAAAGAATCCAGGTGAAACACACTGGATAGCTGTTAAAAATATCCTTAAGTACCTACGGAGGACTAAGGATAGGGTATTGACTTATGGAGGAGATACTAAGCTATGCGCAATCGGTTACGCAGATGCTAGCTTCCAAACGGATCGAGATGATTCAAAATCTCAGTCCGGGTTCGTCTTCACTCTTAATGGTGCTGCGGTCAGCTGGAAGAGTTCCAAACAGGATGTTGTAGCAGATTCTACTACTGAATCCGAGTACTATGCCGCTTCGGAAGCAGCAAAGGAAGCTATATGTATGCGTCAATTCTTACAAGGACTTACGATAGTTCCTAGTTCGAATGACCCGATCACCATCTATTGTGACAATAGAGGTGCCATCTTCCAGGCTAAGGAGCCCAAGTCTAGCAACAAATCTAGACATGTACATCGGAAAGCTCACCTGATCCGTGATTACGTGGAGCAAGAAGAGATAGTGATTGACAAGATAGCTTCGGATGACAACATCGCGGATCCTCTCACTAAACCGTTGAATTATGATAAGCATGAAGGGCACGTTATTTCCATGGGAATTAAACGTGTTCCTGAGTTGTAGTAGTTGATTATGGATTCGATACATTATCTTTTTCATATACTGTTTATAACTTCATCGTTTTATTTCATATTTTGTTTTTCATGTGGATTGTACTGACAACATTGAACGCCACAAAGTGAACTGAATTACATTATATTTGTTTTGGTCCGTAATCGCCCACATGAGCTGATAACTCTGGCTATTATATTGTGCACTCGATTGATGGTGGGTTCAACGAGCCATAAGTCAAACAGTTGGCTGATCGATCACAGATACGAGTTATAACGATATCTCGTAGGACAAAAATTGTAACAACGTAATGGAGTCCTAAATGTTTAATAACATTCGGTGCCAGGTCGTGGATTGGACGTCCATTGTGTTCCTAGAGTCTATTCTTTTGACTATCGACTGTCTCTTGAGATTAAGGCAGTTTTTGGGTGACTTTGGTTTCTTTCTCATGGTCTGCCGTAACAGGAGGCTAAGCAGATTTTTTCTGGGTCATTTCATCGTGCTTATATCGCAGGATTCGAGTTGAGGAAAATATCCAACCTTTATCAGGTTTAGTTATTTCTCTGGGCCACTCGAGGAGTTGTAACTGAAATGCATGGCCATGCTCGAATGATGATTCGTTTATCAGTTTAAGTTACTCTCTAGTCGGGAAACCACTCTTGATAATGATCACTTGTAAAATACGACCTTTGTGAATACGGATTTTGCAAATTGTTTTACATTGAGTGGGAGAAATTTTAGGATATGAGAATCGGTTATCGCACATACACTTGTGAGGACAAGTGGGAGTTTGTTGGAGCTTGTGTCCTCCACAAATTAGTGTGATAACATTAATAAATCTCTTATAGGTTCACAAGGGTATACTTCGTATTTTATCAGTTGATTAACGATTACTTAATAACGGTTGGCTTGCTAGAAAGTTTGACGTTATTATCATACAGATGAAGGTGATCAACTGGTCCCTAAAAGTCACACCTAAAGGATGTGTTTGAGAGATGTGATTGTATGAAAATATAATCACATTGATGCCTGACTAAAAGGTTAGTCAATGTGTTGATGAGACGATTATTTAATTCAATTAAATAATATTAGCTGAGACGAATCAACTGTGAATTCGTAAATTGAATATAATAAGTTATATTTAATTATTTTATATAATGTTAGCTTAAACGAATTAAGATGTTAATTCGTAATTAAACATAAACGGTTATATTTAATAAGCAAATTATAAATATGCGATATTTATAGTTAATGTATATATTATACAATATTGTCATAATAAATGTTGACAGACTGGTATTGATAAATCGACTGCAAACTGTTATATGTGGACTTATTAATACATGTCGATATATATGACAATTGATAAATAATACACATAATATACAATTAAAACAACAACCAAAAATAAGAAGATAATATCCTCATTTTGGTTGTTGGGAATTCGGTCAAAACCGAGAAAGAGGAAGCAAATAAAAGAAAAAAAAAAATCTTTCCCTATTTTCTCTTAACCTACACGGTTTAAGAGGCCAAAGGGATTCATTTTTTACTTACTTGTTTTGGCTTAACCTAATTATTTTTGACCTAATTTTTCCTCTCATCAAAAATCACACAAAACCCTAAATTAATTAGTGAATTTGGGGATCGATTCTAGCAAGAACAAAAGGGCATTTCTCATATTATCTTGGGTGCAACGATTAGGCGAATATCAATTTTGATATTGTTCTTAGGCCATATTTGCAAGGACCAAAGGTTGATTCTTAATCCCTATTCTATTTTGTTTATGCAATTCATTTATGACTAGTTTTCATAGATTATAATTTCGTTATAATCCTTAATTTTAAGGGAAGTATACCGATATTTCCTACAATGTACACTTTCCTCAATTAACATGGTTCGTTTGTTGTAAACTTTATAGGCCTTGCTATGGTCGGAATAGCCAATAAATACCCCTTCATCACTACGTGGATCGAATTTTCCCAAGTTGTTTTTACCATTGTTGTGATAAAAACATTTGCTCCCAAATCATCTAAAATATGAAATGTTGGGCTTTCTTCCACGTAGTAATTCATAAGGTGTTTTAATTATTATGCTCCTTATCATGACTCGATTATGAATATAGCAAGCGGTGTTTACCGCTTCGGCCCAAAAGTTTCTAGGCAACTTACTACATAATAACATGGTTCTAGCCATACTCTCAAGGGTCCTATTCATTATTTCAACCACTCCATTTTATTGTGGGGTTCTAGGAGCCGAGAGATTATGGTCTACACCATTGTCATTACAATAAGCACCAAATGATGAGTTTTCAAATTCGGTTCCATGATCGGTTCTTATGGAAACAAGTTTTAAATCAAGTTTATTTTGAATCTTTTTCAACCAAATTAGAAACTCATCAAATGCTTCATTCTTTGAACTTAAGAAGAGTGCCCAAACAAACCTAGAGTAATCATCAACAATGACACACACATATCGACTACCACCTCTACTTCTAGTTCTCATTGGTCCACATAAGTCGATATGTAAAAGTTGTAAAGGGCGACTAGTAATCACGATTTTATTTGGTTTAAAGGAACTTCTAACATGTTTACATTTAGCACATTCATCACATACTTTATCAAAATCAAATTTCATGTTATGAAAGCCTTCAACCAAGTCAAGTCTTCTAAAAGTGTTAAGGATTTTAGCACTAACATGTCCAAACCGTTTGTGCCACAACCAAAGATCATTTTTCATTACACTCATGCATGACATGGTATGACCGGATAACGTGTTTAAGTCAGTTAAATAAACATCTTTGACACGTCTCCCTTCAAGGATAATTTCATGAGTTGTGGCATCAATTATTCGACACAAATTAGCACTAAATTCCACAATGTTGCCTTTATCACAAAGTTGAGAAATGCTAAGCAGATTATGTTTCAAACCTTTGACAAGCCGCACATTGTCGACACAAAGTAACGATGACTCACCAACCTTTCCAATACCTATTACTTCACCTTTTTTGTTGTCACCAAACGTTACCGAGCCACCATCATAAGCTTTAAGTGAGAGAAATTGGCTTCTATCACCCGTCATGTGACGAGAGCATCCACTATCCAAGTACCAAATGTGACCGCCTCTCACCAAGCCCTACACAAGATTAGACTTTGAGTTTAGGAACCCAAACAAACTTGGGTCCCCTTTTATGATCAACATATCTCACAATGTCTTTCCTAATCCACATTTGCTTTACAACTTTAATGTTCTTGTTAATGTCATTATGTCTTTTCTTTCAAGCATTAAAGACATGACCATTCTTACCACCATAGTTGCAAATAATGTATTTGGGAAGACCAACATATTTCCTTCTCCTAAAATCGGGTTTAGGCTTCTGGATGTAACAGTCTGTCCGACTGTTGCATTTAAAACCCAAGCTAGCAACTTTATCACATCTTTCGGATTGACTAGTGAGAAAATTTAAGATAGTTTGACTTCCTTCCCATTTCTTAGTGATATTTTTAGCATTCACAAGTTCTTAGTCAAATCATTGACTCTAGTGAGGAGATGCAAGTTCTTTTCCTTTTCCCTTTTGAGTTCATCATCCTTTTCAATTTCTATAGACAATCTTTTTTCCACTATGAAGTCACGAGTGTGAGCATTGAGTTTAGACACAAGGTATTCAATTCTTTCTTTAGAATCCTCATACTTAGATGTCATTTTATCAAGACGTTTGTTTAGATCAACGAATTCTTCGGATCTTTTGTGAGCATTAGACTTAGAAGTGCTACATTCGGGCATACCTTTTTGGAAAAAAGGCAAGCTTTTCTTGAAGAACTCCTATTTCTTTCTTGTGATCACATAATTCAATTTTAAGACGCTCGTTTTCATTGACAAAATGTTTGACATGTTCATTTGACTTAGCTAGATCTTTGTTGGAAGCAACAGTTTCGGATACTGTGACACCCTTAAATCTAGCCTTAATTAATTACGTAAATTCTACGGAAAAACTGGTAGGATATGTTTGTAATTGGTTCAACTAGCCAAAAACCTGTAATTTCAAAAATTTTTCTAAACCAATCACAACATTTCCAACGTTCCCAGAAGCGGGTGCCAAAACCTGCAATGCTAATGAACTACTTTACATGCCATAGCTAAATAAGAAAATAGAATGATACAAACCAAAACTAGAAAAGGGAGACATATGTCCCTTCAAATTATATACCAAACCAAAAGATAAAAGGTTTACTATAAGAATAGCCAAAAACTAGGTCCAAGGTTCCTTATGCTCACTAGCTCGTCTGTGACCCCAACAAGCATCAACAACCTGTCAATCGCATTTTATACAAACACGAAAGCCACAATTCAGTGGGGAGTAACTTCGAGTCCTCCCAGCCACGAATCGTCAAAATTAATGTAACATGTAATGTAACATGTAAACAATATGATAAACAATGTAATTATCATGTAATCTAACCTATGACCCCTAAACTGACCAAACTAAACTATCATGTGAATCATATAATTCAAATAGTAATCCAAACTTTATCAATCAGAACCGGCTTACATCTCACCTATTACGAGTTCATAAAATCACCATACAAGAAAGGGCAATATATCAAAGACAGGCATAAGTTCTTAGCACGGTCAATAGTCACTTTGTAACTCGAGTCTATACCACGAGGTAGGGAAGGTAATCGAACCGGTATCTTGGCTCAGCGGTTAATATTAATAAAACATAGCCAAGAGACAACACAACCCTAGCCTAAAATCACTTGAGACCTAAACATGCGGATACACACCACCGCACCCAAGACCCACAATTTTTCTAAAACAAAGTGAGTACCCTAAGGAGTCCACCAAAGGGTTGGCTAGTACTTAAGTTGACCACTTACTATCAAAATAAGTAACGAGGTCATGCCCCAACTTGGATATAAATCCACTAGTCGGGAACACAAAGGCTATCAAGCAGTGAACATATACTCGTCAAAGACTATAAAGACCTATCTATGATGAAGGCCGAAATACTCACCTAGGACCTAGTCCCAGCTAGTCCCAGCTTGAATACTTTAGCCCACACCACACAAGACTCACCACACAAGTCAAGTAAGACACCCACTTAACCATAAGAGGGCAAAAAGTCCTACTTACCAACATAAATTCTAACATTCTATCATGTGAAAGGCTATATAAATGTCTATTCAAAGATACAATCCAAAGAATCCTCAATAAGTATTCAATACTAATTTCTAATTCTAACAATATTAACCATGTTAAAGGCTTCAGGGAATCTAGGGCCATTTCTACAATATAAGATGCTACTTAAATTCAACTAACTATACATGTGAAATAGAGATATAATAAATGGCCTAAAACAAGAAAAAGGCCGATTACCTAATTCATTCAACCGAATTTTTACCCGCAACCCCAGCCCTGCGACAGGTACGGGTTAAATTGCGGCTGACCAATCACTCAATTAACTGACATCGCATCAGTCAAAGAGACTAAGGCTCGGTTTTCAAGCACAATCATCAAAACATGGCAATTATTGCTATAAAATTTACCTTGAGCCTAATCATTACAATTTCATCTTATAACCTATACTAACATATGCTAACTACCAATATAAGAATAATTTCTACTACTAGTATGATTCAATTTAAAAGTGTACTCATGTGTGACTTATACAACTTTAACATTAATTAACCCGAAATGACCAATATTGTACGAAAAATCGCGAAACAAGCAACGGACCGCCCCGGGCCAGCCATGGGCCAGCCGTGGGCCTGCCGGGCTGCTTTGCAAGGCCCGCTGCCGCCACCATTACTCCTCTTTTTTTTCCATTTTTATTCATTATAAGACCGTCTGAACATTAATTAATCGTTCCCATACTAATATCCTAACTTAAACTAACCAAAAGGCATAAATTAACCATGCATGCATCAAATTTAAACATGTGAAAATTTCTACTCAATTAAAAATCACCCAAACATACAAAAATCAAAGCATGTGACGATCTTTCGTCGAGTAACTCGAAATATGTTACCTTAAGCTAGAAAATGAGCAATTAGCACCTTAAACCCAAACCCTAACAACAACTAGCCGCTATCCTCGACAATATACGAGTCCCCAAACTCGTCTTCCAAATCTTCACCTAATTAAACAGTAAAAACACAATAATTAAGCATAAAAACCGAAATTACCGAATTTCGTCTAAAAACAAATTAATGAAAACTGAAATTAAAACATACAAGGTTATAGATCTCGGCGAGGGGATTCCGGAAATGTAAATTTCGTGAAAATCCGAGTAGAAATGAGGGAGATGTGACGATTTTTAGCTTGATTTTTATGTGAAAATGGTGATTGGGAATGATAAGGAAGAAGAACAAAGAAAAATCAGAAAAAAAAGTAAAGGGGAAGGGGGTTTTGGTCCGCGGGAAAGGGAGAAAGGAAAGGAGGGAGTCGGGTTTGAGTCGGGATTTTTCGAGTCGGTTTTGACTCGTTTCAATAATAATTAAAACCGTAAATCAAATGCAAATTCCGACAAGACCAAAGTTTTTAAACACGAGATTACAAGAAAATTGAATATTTATACTACCCATTTCCAAATTCGTTTACCCAATGTTCAAAAGAATTGTTATTTTCCCCCCGATACGCCCTTATTTCGAAATAAAAAGTTTTACACGGTTTAAACTATTTTTAAACATCTCGAAACTATCAAAATAAATACTTTTCTTCAAAATATAATAAAATTATATTTCTTTGAATTATTTTTACTTTAAATACTTAAATATCAACTTTTATTTGATTAATAAATTATTTCCGAAATATATTAACGGTCCGAAATTACGGGGCGTTACAATCACCCCTCCTTTTAAAAAGTTTCGTCCTCGAAACTTAGAAGGAGAAATTATAGTATACAACATCTTAATAATTTAATCATAAGAAAAATATAGGTATCTTTTCAATGAAACGGTGATACTCTTGTTGATCAGACAAGAACATCCACATTCATATCAAGATATAAAAATATTTCTACACCAATAAATGAGAAAACCCATTATTGGGACGTCTCCAACAACGAGATTTAACATTCACTAATGTTAAAACCATTGAAAATCATAAAAGCATTTTCAAACTTTTAGTTTAAAATTCTATAATAAGAATAATATCTTTACTAATTATGATTAAATACGGCTTAGTACCGCGGAAAAGGAGTAAGAAAAAGGAATCATTACACAAAACGAGAAATAGCTTAGGTATCCAATTGAACACTAGGGTTGAAAGAGAGTGAGAAATCATTTTCAAATGTTATAGAAAGAGGTCAATTTGTAGATTTCACTCCAAATTAAGGAAAAATGAACCAAAAGTTTACTCAAACTATATAGAATCTATGCAAGATGGAAAACAACTCGGGAACGAGAAGTGCAAGTCGCGATAGGAAACTCACACCCAACAGACAAGAAGGAATTGAACTCTTAAAGGTGGAATTTTTGGATGAAGTCAATAAAGATGTCAACGAACAAGACACTTTACTCAAAAGGTCAAATGAGTTCCATAAAGGCGAACACAACGGAACAAGCCAGAATAGTAAGAATGACAATTGTCAGAGATCGGAATTAGGAAGATCGGTACATCGAGAAAGGTTCACAATCCTATTTCCCAACAATATTCCAATTCCAATAGAAAAATTCCTCAAAGGATTAAATATAAGGTCCAAATTTACAATAACATTCCAAAACAACTTTCACAAGCCTAAAGTCAAGGCTTCCAACAAAGTTATATTCGTATCCAACTAGTGTCAACTATGGGTTCCTCAAATATTCTACAAGGTTTTCATTTCAAAACAAGGTAGTAACATACCCACCCCAAAATCCGAAAAATCAATAGGATCTCCCGTTCCTCTATCCTTTTACTTATTAAGAATTGCCAAAAGCGGAACTACACTCAGCTACAACACCGTCCCATCATCTCAAGTACTCAATGCGACCTCAAGGTCTATAAAACTATAGGATTAATAAATTCTTCTCAAGACTAAGTCTCTCTCAACTCAAGAACTCACAAGAGCCAACTAATACCAAATCACATCACCAATCCATTCTGGTCATCAACATCCCCAAGGAGTATTCTTTCAAATTTGATATCCTAAACTTACTTACCATCAAATTCTCAAGGAACAAGGTCATAATTGTAACAACACTTTATCACATCAGAGTTCCTAAAACCATAAATTGAAATTATGTTCCTTAGCCTAACAATTGGTGTCAACCATACCATTACCCTTTCTAGTTACCAAAACGAGTGCCAAAACCTCCCAATAATGTAGCTTACTCTCACTCTCATACCATACCTCAAGTAGTAATCAATATCACTCACTCAAACCAACTAATAATCCCACATTTAACATTTCTCACATGGTAACATATACATTATCAAACCCTCATCTCCAAAGTGATTATGGAAGCCAATCACAAACTCGACTACTTAGTCAATCCTCTATCCTCAAGTCACATCTCACTAACTCTGTAAACATGGTCAACTAGGTACCAACTATACTAAGGAGATAAGGAGTGATAATGGAATAGAGAAACGGTAAAACATTTCCGAAGGGTGCATGCATCTGACAAGTTAGGAAACTAAGGAGTCGGTCCGTAAAGATAACGGTTGGCAAAAATAAGAGGTATTCGAGTTAAGAAGATATCTCGGCCAAGAAGAAGACACGTAAACTTTGGCATAAAAACAGGGTTCAATGATCGTTAAAGAGAAGGAAAGGAGAACAAAAGCAGCATAATGAAAGGGTTACTGCTTACCAAACACTCATCAAAGCTTATGATCGATATGGTAAGGTTACCTCACTAAGGTGCTCAACAAAGCCTCAAAATTCCACCAAATCATAGGACTAACAAGGACTCCACGAGGGTAGGTATTCCTCAACTCAATTGGTTCTAAGAGCCAAATTCAATTCACCACACAAATCCATTTGTTACCACCCATGTCCCAAAGTATTTCCTTTACAATTCTCGTCATTGAACTTCACTTACTATGTCATCCCCAAGTACCATAGCTCATCTACTCCATCATCTCACCACTTAATACTTCTAGTCTCCGATACCATAAATTAGAATCGCATCTTTAAACTCCCGAACTACATCAAACAACATTCCACCAAAATTCCCAAATCCAAATATGATAAATAAAGTCAACCACGTGTTCTCAAATTTCGAAAGGTCAACAAGGGCTACTCTATACTAGATTTGGTCAACTCAAAAGGTTTAACAAACTAACTAATTCCAAAGTACAATACCAATCCATTAAACAACATCAATGTCCTATTGTATTCCTTTCAAGGCCTACCAAGATTAGTGCTAACTATCATTTCTTTAATTCTCCATAAGAAACATCGAGACTCTCAAATGAAGTAGCTTAGGTTCATTTCAACTTATGTGCTAAGGTAGTACCTACGCTCAATCACCTATAACAAACAAGCTCTCAAAAGACATAAATCCCAATGTGTTTCTCATTTCACTAAGTTCTCAAATCAAGCACAACTAACAAAACTATCCAAAGGATCCCAAGTTATATTTTCCTATACAACTCAAACCCTAAACAATCAATTTCTCAACTCGTTCACGCCCTCCAATGATACATTCTCTCATAACCGGGTTCTCTTGAACAAGGGGACTATCCTGCGGAATAAAAGGAAGGTGTCCGCAAGGACTCTTATTATAAGAAGAAAACGAACCATGGATGAAACGGGAGAAAGAATAGAAGAGTAGTTACCAAGGCGAGAGAAGAGGAATTAGAAAGACGAATAAACAACGAGATTGGAAGATTAAGGTAAGATACATTGAATACGGAAAGAAATATCAAGAAAGTGGAAGCATTCTTCATTTGGCATAACCAATCTTTAACGGCACCAAAATTAATAACCAACCATCAACAACCTAGCTTGTAAGATTGCATTATCTACATTTCTTGGAGAGCCATCTTGCAAAAGAGAACATTGGTTAGAACCTAACAAATAGCAATCACAAACAGACTACCACATAAAATCCTAATTCTACCCATCCTACCCATCTCTCAAGTTTATTATTTAAAGGTCAAGTGATTTTAGGTGGGGTGCACAAACGTGCGTCGGGAGCAACAAGCTCTGATACCAACTGTGACACCCTTAAATCTAGCCTTAATTAATTACGTAAATTCTACGGAAAAACTGGTAGGATATGTTTGTAATTGGTTCAACTAGCCAAAAACCTGTAATTTCAAAATATTTTCTAAACCAATCACAACATTTCCAACGTTCCCAGAAGCGGGTGCCAAAACCTGCAATGCTAATGAACTACTTTACATGCCATAGCTAAATAAGAAAATAGAATGATACAAACCAAAACTAGAAAAGGGAGACATATGTCCCTTCAAATTATATACCAAACCAAAAGATAAAAGGTTTACTATAAGAATAGCCAAAAACTAGGTCCAAGGTTCCTTATGCTCACTAGCTCGTCCGTGACCCCAACAAGCATCAACAACCTGTCAATCGCATTTTATACAAACACGAAAGCCACAATTCAGTGGGGAGTAACTTCGAGTCCTCCCAGCCACGAATCGTCAAAATTAATGTAACATGTAATGTAACATGTAAACAATATGATAAACAATGTAATTATCATGTAATCTAACCTATGACCCCTAAACTGACCAAACTAAACTATCATGTGAATCATATAATTCAAATAGTAATCCAAACTTTATCAATCAGAACCGCTTACATCTCACCTATTACGATTCATAAAATCACCATACAAGAAAGGGCAATATATCAAAGACAGGCATAAGTTCTTAGCACGGTCAATAGTCACTTTGTAACTCGAGTCTATACCACGAGGTAGGGAAGGTAATCGAACCGGTATCTTGGCTCGGCGGTTAATATTAATAAAACATGGCCAAGAGACAACACAACCCTAGCCTAAAATCTGCGCAGACCTAGACATGCGGATACACACCACCGCACCCAAGACCCACAATTTTTCTAAAACAAAGTGAGTACCCTAAGGAGTCCACCAAAGGGTTGGCTAGTACTTAAGCTGACCACTTACTATCAAAATAAGTAACTGAGGTCATGCCCCAACTTGGATATAAATCCACTAGTCAGGAACACAAAGGCTATCAAGCAGTGAACATATACTCGTCAAAGACTATAAAGACCTATCTATGATGAAGGCCGAAATACTCACCTAGGACCTAGTCCCAGCTAGTCCCAGCTTGAATACTTTAGCCCACACCACACAAGACTCACCACACAAGTCAAGTAAGACACCCACTTAACCATAAGAGGGCAAAAAGTCCTACTTACCAACATAAATTCTAACATTCTATCATGTGAAAGGCTATATAAATGTCTATTCAGCATACAATCCAACAGAATCCTCAATAAGTATTCAATACTAATTTCTAATTCTAACAATATTAACCATGTTAAAGGCTTCAGGGAATCTAGGGCCATTTCTACAATATAAGATGCTACTTAAATTCAACTAACTATACATGTGAAATAGAGATATAATAAATGGCCTAAAACAAGAAAAAGGCCGATTACCTAATTCATTCAACCGAATTTTTACCCGCAACCCTGACCTGCGACAGTACGGGTTAAATTGCGGCTGACCAATCACTCAATTAACTGACATCGCATCAGTCAAAGGGACTAAGGCTCAGTTTTCGGCACAATCATCAAAACATGGCAATTATTGCTATAAAATTTACCTTGAGCCTAATCATTACAATTTCATCTTATAACCTATACTAACATATGCTAACTACCAATATAAGAATAATTTCTACTACTAGTATGATTCAATTTAAAAGTGTACTCATGTGTGACTTATACAACTTTAACATTAATTAACCCGAAATGACCAATATTGTACGAAAAATCGCGAAACAAGCAACGGACCGCCCCGGGCCAGCCATGGGCCAGCCGTGGGCCTGCCGGGCTGCTGCCGGGCCCGGTGCCGCCACCATTACTCCTCTTTTTTTTCCATTTTTATTCATTATAAGACCGTCTGAACATTAATTAATCGTTCCCATACTAATATCCTAACTTAAACTAACCAAAAGGCATAAATTAACCATGCATGCATCAAATTTAAACATGTGAAAATTTCTACTCAATTAAAAATCACCCAAACATACAAAAATCAAAGCATGTGACGATCTTTCGTCGAGTAACTCGAAATATGTTACCTTAAGCTAGAAAATGAGCAATTAGCACCTTAAACCCAAACCCTAACAACAACTAGCCGCTATCCTCGACAATATACGAGTCCCCAAACTCGTCTTCCAAATCTTCACCTAATTAAACAGTAAAAACACAATAATTAAGCATAAAAACCGAAATTACCGAATTTCGTCTAAAAACAAATTAATGAAAACTGAAATTAAAACATACAAGGTTATAGATCTCGGCGAGGGGATTCCGGAAATGTAAATTTCGTGAAAATCCGAGTAGAAATGAGGGAGATGTGACGATTTTTAGCTTGATTTTTATGTGAAAATGGTGATTGGGAATGATAAGGAAGAAGAACAAAGAAAAATCAGAAAAAAAAGTAAAGGGGAAGGGGGTTTTGGTCCGCGGGAAAGGGAGAAAGGAAAGGAGGGAGTCGGGTTTGAGTCGGGATTTTTCGAGTCGGTTTTGACTCGTTTCAATAATAATTAAAACCGTAAATCAAATGCAAATTCCGACAAGACCAAAGTTTTTAAACACGAGATTACAAGAAAATTGAATATTTATACTACCCATTTCCAAATTCGTTTACCCAATGTTCAAAAGAATTGTTATTTTCCCCCCGATACGCCCTTATTTCGAAATAAAAAGTTTTACACGGTTTAAACTATTTTTAAACATCTCGAAACTATCAAAATAAATACTTTTCTTCAAAATATAATAAAATTATATTTCTTTGAATTATTTTTACTTTAAATACTTAAATATCAACTTTTATTTGATTAATAAATTATTTCCGAAATATATTAACGGTCCGAAATTACGGGGCGTTACAGATACTGTTTCTCTTAAGTCAATTATCTCAACCACTAGGTCATCCAATTCATCTTTGAGAGCATCTTTGTCCTTCAAAAGGTCATCACGTTCCTTGGTTAGCAAGGAAACTTGCATCACCAAGGTGGTGTTGCCATTTTCAAGGTCAGAGACATCCGTGGGGATCATCTTAAGACACTCTAGTTCTTTGGACAATTGTTTGTTCAATTTGTTGAATCTTTTTACTTCATCATATGCTTCAGAGGTGACAGTGACACTGTCTGTTGCTTTCAGTTCATTTTTGAGGTTAAAGTTTTCTTGTGCAATTTATTCAATTTCGTCTTGCATGATGTAGACACCTCGTTTCTGCACCCCTCGCAAACCACCCGGTGATGATTGGGCCGCATGTTTGATTCGCGGAACGATTTGTGACAGTTCGTAAGATTATCGTCAAGTGATTGCTCAAATATTAATGTCAACCTCTTAGTTGTCATCTACGTCCTGATACGGTCGTTTTGGCAGTAATTAGAGTACATTCGGAGTCCGGGTCAAAAACCGTCTCCATTTTTCGATTTGTTAAATCCCGAGTCGGAATGTTCGGAATGTTCCGGATATTTCTATTCCATAATTCATAAATTTTATCTTTTGGCAAACAATATCCCGTAATATTCATAAGATAATCGAATTATTTCCGTCCTACCATAACTCAAACGCGGAAATCTTTCTTGGCGGGAGGAAACCTCACGGGAATAGACGCAAGCCCAGTCTTTGCGCCTCTTCCAAGAGACGCGATGGGCTGCTGCGCGCCTCTTCCCAGCCCTTCTTTGCATGATTTACGTATCTTTTTCATATCTTTCCGAGATTCACTTCCAAAGAGTCTCAAAAACCCTATTTCCTCCGTGTGATTAGTATAAATAGGAGCCTTCGTTCCTCATATTTCTCACGCGAGTGTCCGCCCTTCTCTTCTCCCTTTGCATTCTAGACTTCGTTCTTACTAATTGGCGCCTACGTGCTTGGACTTCCGACCACGTAAGCTCGGATCTTCCGGGTACCAGCCTCTCCGTTGCATGACCGACCAATTTGACCAACTACACTCAATCAATCTTAATTAATCAATCGTTTTCCTCTTACGAGGGCACTCTTTCTTTGCATTCGCGTCGAGCATCACTAATCGATATTCTTAGTCCTTCTCGTTTCGTCAACATGTAAGTCTGAGGGTGTAATCTCTCTTTTTATTCATTGTATTTATTTATTGTATCATCATCAATTGTAAGGTTTACGTCGAAAATACCTCATTAAAACCGATTTCTAAAACCGTCTTTAAAACCCTGTTTTTGCGGATTTCCAGTAGACAGACAGTCGAGAAAAGACGCAGCAACTGCTGCGCCTCTTCGAAGGAGCGCGATTCTGCCGCGCCTCTTCGTGAGGGAGGCTGCGCAGATTCGCTTCTTTTCTTCTTCCTTCGTCCTCTGTGTTTCCGTCTTTCTTAATTTGTTTTCATATGTTTGTTTGATAATTCGTTCATCATAGCATATAATTCACATGTATATTATTCATCATTCATTAATATGTTTTATTCATCATTAATCCGACTTAAATCCCAAGTAATCCATATTTGCGGGTTTTCGTCATTCAATTCAAACCCGGATTCTAGAAGTTCAATTTGTTCATATTGAGTTTCTGGGGTTCATCGTTGATATATTTTTCATCACGTTCATTGTTAATTCGTCATCGTTCATCATGTTTAGTCTAATTAATTCGTTTAGTTAGTTAGTTAAATCATTCATTAACATCGACCCTTCACATAATTAATTCGTTTACTTCCGTCTCATTCATGTTTCTTGTTTTTATGACTAATTCACATGCTAAATAATGTATTAATCACTTTCATCCGAGTCATATATCGTAATTAATCATTAAATTCACCAATCGACATTAACGATTTGCGAGTTCGGCTTCACGGCCGAGAACTCACCCTTGGAAGACGCAAAGAATCTGCTGCGCCTCTTCCAGAGGGCGATCTCTGCTTTGTTCGAGATGAGTTCGCTCTCGAACCCCTTTTCTGCCTTGACCTAGTTTAATTAGTTTACGTATTAACTAACTATTATCCGTATTATCACGCTAATTCCTGTTCGTTAATTTATTTGATTTTTGTTCTTTTTATTCTTTTATCCCTTTTTCTCAAATCATCCGTTTTAAAGGTATTTTCGACATAAATCGCCTATTCCAATGTAATTATTGTAATTTCCATTATTATAATTTATTGTATTCTTTTTATCATTTGTATGTTTTCACATGTAATTGAGCATTAAATCCTACTTCGACCTAATTGTATGCCTAACTAATTGTCAACCGACTTAGTCTAAATTCTCACATGTTAGGATTAATCTATGGATGTTGCATTGCATGCATTACAACCGACGATATATCGAGTACGAATAACTTCCCTAATCATTAGTAGAGGCCGCTATCGAGGTGGGCGGGATTAGGTGTTCGATCAAAAGAGCTTCCTAATACGTACCCTCACCCCTTACTCCAGATCTCCGTGAGCACCCGTGTTCATTGGCATCCACGAGAGTCATTCTAGACATAGAATGCTAAGGGTAACGATTGCTTAGTGTTCATGTCACTACTTTATGTCTTAACATGACATGAGGTATTCGAACGGTTCCAATTTCCCATAAAAATTGGTGGCGACTCCATACAAAATGCAAACGCTTGTTTTTCGATCCTTCACCAAGCGCCCCCGTGGGCGGCCCGCTGTCCACAGTTTGGCGACTCCGCTGGGGAATATACACTTACGTGTAGCTAGGGTGAAACTCGAACAAGGTTAGGGAATAAATTTGTATAAGACAATTGTCGGTTTTCATAACTCGATCTTCCTAGATCGTTTATTCGGCCTTCCTAGGCCCAACCCAACCCATTCGACCAATCGTCCCGTCTAAACGGTCCTAATTCTTATTTGGGCCTAAGGATGGATAGCGATTGACGTCATCCATACCATGATGCTTACTCTTGTTTGTATCAAGGGCCTTCACTACTTGAGGAAATGGACTAGGAATCGGCCTTACTCTTGTTTGGCACGAGCCTCTCCACAGACTTCGGGTTTGATGGTTCGGTATGGCAACCCACCTTTTAAACCAAATCCCTTTTAAATGCACTCAGCATCCCGTTATAATGCTTGTATAAACGTGTAAACCTTACGTGATCACCGTTTCTAAACAAGTCATGACGAATTTTCAAAAATCAAAACCCATTTTTCAAACAAAAATTTCGAAAAAAAAAAAATAGGCCTTTAATTAGCGCAAAATCCGGTCAAAACTCTGTCCAAATGTCGAGTCAAAATTCGGGTCACAAGCCCATTTCAAACCTCACTTCGAGTCCACTCCTACAACTACACTACAGTTGACTAGGACACACATTTTCAAAGACCTTGTCTTTTTTCAAAACTCACTCAACACAAGTGGCACACACCCACTTCACGAGTCAAAGCTTTTCTTCTTTTAGCAAGTGTGATAGAATGGTCGATCGTGTTTTGATTCGTCGCCGATCTCTTATCCAGTTTCCAAGATGCCCGGATCAAGTGATGAAACGAATCTCCAGCAAATTCAAGATAGTAATGATCGAATCTTAGCCGCGCTAGCCCAAATGCAAGTTACCCAAAACCAAACCTATGACCGCCTTGAGCTCATCGAAGGCCGTATCTTTGACGTAGAGGGAAGGTTGCCTCCCATTAAAGGTGAAGTACTACAATTTTCCGATGACGAGTCTAAGGATGAGAATCCAATCATAGGGACAACCGCAGCTGAGAAAAGACTCCAATATCTAGAGGAGCAATTGATGTACCTTAAGGGGGATGACATTTATAGGGAAAACAATCGCAAGTATGAAGCCGTCAATTCCAAATTGCCCGCTAACTTTAGCATGACGGATATCCCTAAGTTCAAAGGACATGAGAACCCTTTGAACCACATCCGTGCCTTCAAGGATTACATGTCTATCAAAGGCATCAAACCCGAGATGTTCTTAAGGATCTTTCCTTCATCTCTTGACACCGTTCCGAAGCAATGGTTCTATACTCTAGATCACAAGAAGGTCGCTACTTGGGAGGACGCCGCGATCGAATTCTCGAAACAATATGCAGATAATGCCGAGATCCAAGTCAACATGCGTACTCTAGAGGTTCTTACCCAAAACGACAAAGAAGGATTCACCGACTTCCTAAGTAGGTGGAGGAAGACTAGTACTCAACTAGTTGAACGCCCGGATGAGGCTACTCTCGTGGAAAAATTTGTGGATAATCTCAAACCCATATATGCCAACCATTTGAGATACCAAAACATCAAGACTTTCAAGGACTTAACCGTACTAGGGACACGAATTGAAGATGACATCCGCAAAGGACTCTTGTCCAAAACGGTAGGTCGAGGATATCAAGGGTCCACAAGTCGTTCATACGGCTCTACTAGCAAGACCGATGAAGTTAACCTTCTCGAGCCATCCAAGAAAACTAGCCCACCAAGGAAGTTCACGAACCTTGGGGATACTTACTCCAACGCTCTAAAGAGGCTAATGAAGCAAGGTAAACTCCAACCCATTGGACCGACTCCCGAGCCCGAAAAGAAGTCCAAATTCTGGGATGAAAACTCCTACTGTGATTACCATCGAGGCAAGGGGCACGACACAGAAAAATGCTTCAAGTTGAAACACGTGCTTCAAGATATGATTGAAGATGGTCGACTCCCAATCCCACCAGGAGGTAAACCCAATAACACTCAGAATCCTCTTGGAGTTCTAGTGATTACAAGTGATGAATCTACCTTAGATTGCTCACACCTCATTTTCCCACCGAAAATGAAATTCATGCAATCGAGAAAGAAAAGCTCTACTCCACTATCTCCCCAACCATTTCCGACTTCACCACATGGGCAAGGAATGTGGATAGGCAAGTGTGGGAACTAGAAAATATGGTGACAACCTTGCGCGACCCCAATGCAATACCTAAAGAACGTGTACCATTGATCTTCTCTCCAAATACCACTATGCAAGAAGTAATCACCGTGGTTGATAAACTAGTCGATCAAATCATACGACTAGAAAGTGACATCATGAGAATGAGGGAACTAGCTGCAATCAACGGGGTCTGGGCCGATGATGATGAAGACGAATATCTCATTGAAAACTCCGTAGTCAGGGAAATAGTCCAAAATGGTGAAGACCAAGATGTGGATCACCTAACTCGTTCGGGTCGCCCATATCAAGGCACTACTCAAAACGGTCCAACCAACGTCATCACACCAAATGACAACGAAGATGACCCCACTGATCACTTGCTCAAGCAATTACAAAAGACCAAGGCTGATCTTTCAGTTTGGCAACTAGTGGCAAGCTCATTTCCACATCGCCAAGCCTTACTGCAAGCTTTGGCCAAGCTAAATGTAGCACATAACTCCACTCCAGAAGATGTAGTCAACTTGGTCTTCCAAGAATCACCGAGACTAAGTAATCCTATTACTTTCTCAGACGAAGACTTGCCACCTTTCGACGCTAGTCACAACCTGGCCCTATACATCACTGTCATTTGTCTAAAGAAGAACGTGCCAATGACTTTGGTAGATGATGGCTCCGCAGTCAACGTCATACCCCTCAAAACGGCATACAAGCTAGGCATGAAAGAGTCGGATTGGACTCCCACCAATCAAGGTGTACGTGCATACGACGGTACACGACGAAAAGTGGTTGGACTCGCTAGCCTAACCATAGCCACGGGACCAATCGAACGAAAGGTTAGCTTTCAAATAGTGGACATCGAAGCTTCATTCAACATACTCTTGGGAAGACCTTGGATTCATGCTTCCAAAGCAGTGACATCCACCCTTCACCAAAAGATCAAGATCCCACTAAACGGCAAAGTTGTGACGATCACTTCGTCGCCCATCAAGGCAATAATCGAGAAACAATCAAACAATCAAGTCCTTGCGGATCCCATATATGAACTTGGGGGCTTCCAAAGTGTGAATGTCATAGAGAGTGAGTTGGCACCCTTATACTATAATCCCTACTCCAACTTGGTGGTCAACCACATACTCAAATCTCAGGGATACTTCCCTGGAATGCCTTTGAACCCAATTCGGAAGAATACATTCGCACCACACAAGAAAGGCAACTCAACAAGGATACCACTTGGGCTAGGGTACAAACCTACGAAAGAAGAAGTCCTCGAGATGCTTGCCCAAGTCCAAAACCGTAAGCACGTAGGAGTCCAAATGAGGCCATATCTCCCCACTCTAAATGGATACTTCGTTCAAGAAGGAAGCTCGGAGCTCTTCCATGGATTTCCCGAACCTTGGCATTATCTTGAGAGGAAGCTAGCCGGAATCGAGATCTTCCATGATTGCTACTTCATTCCTCCCGAAACGGTTCCTACCCTCAAAACCCGTCAAGCACCCTGCTTCGACGAACAAGCTGTTAGCCTATTGTTTGGAGAGGACCGATTCGTTAGGGCCGCGCAGGATGAGATCATTACTATGATACTTCAGGACGATCGCTTCAACCCCACCGCATTGATCACAGAAATCGACACAAAGCAACAGAAAGGATGGAGAAAGTCAATCAAGTGGACCAACAACCAAGGAAGACTCTTCAAGCTCACTACTGGAGAAGAAGAGATGTTCAAAGGAGAACCAGAAGACAACGAGTTCGAGTCGGAGTCGGAGTCGGAGTCAGAGTCGGAGTCTAGAGGAGTCATTAGAGAGTCTACTCCTGTTGTCATCCCCACTCCCTTTGTTTCTCCTAGCCTAGTCTCGAGTAGTCACGGTAGTTCGGGAAATGCCCCAATTACTGTTCCTTTGCCGCCACTGACCATGGATCAGTTGGCTCATTTGTTTCAACTTTACTCAAATCTTAATATGAATAAATCAGGTTCTGCTTACTCTCTGTGTTCTTTCGAGTGCAATTCTGTTTATGATGATACTGAGGATGACCAAGACCCAGACTTGACCGAAATACCTCCCTACGTAGCCAAAGAAATATTACAGGAAGGGGAAGGGGGACCAGTAATAGAAGATACTGAACCCATCAACGTAGGAACCGAATTAGAACCCCAAGAACTTAGGATAGGGACTACCTTGAGCTCTACCGAAATGGCCGATTTCATAGACCTCCTAAACGAATTCAAAGACGTTTTCGCTTGGTCCTACAAAGACATGCCAGGGATCGACAGGGATATTGCCGAACATAGGATTCCGATTAAGCCAGGTTTCAAACCTGTGAAACAGAAGCTTCGACGAATGAGAACGGAATGCGCTCTAAAGATTAAGGAAGAAGTTGACAAGCAATTCAAAGCCGGGTTCATCAACGTTTCCGAGTATTCTGACTGGGTAGCCAACATAGTACCCGTACCCAAAAAGGATGGGAGGATCCGTGTTTGTGTTGACTTTAGGGATCTGAACAAAGCGAGTCCAAAGGATGACTTTCCTCTACCTCATATCGACATATTAGTGGACAATACTGCAGACCACGCATTACTATCCTTCATGGATGGATATGCGGGTTATAACCAAATCAAGATGGCCATGGAAGATATGCATAAGACCGCATTCGTCACCCAATGGGGAACCTATTGCTATACGGTAATGTCGTTTGGATTAATCAACGCCGGAGCTACATACCAACGCACCGCAACTACACTCCTACATGACATGATGCACAAGGAAGTTGAGGTATACGTAGATGACATGATCGTCAAATCCAAAGAAAGAGAGGGACACATTGCAAATCTTCGCAAGTTCTTCGCAAGGTTACGAAAGTACAACATGAGGCTCAATCCTCAGAAATGCACATTCGGGGTGACATCCGGAAAACTCCTGGGATATGTCGTCAGCCAACGCGGTATAGAAATAGATCCCTCAAAAATCAAAGCTCTGATCGAAATGCCACAACCCCAAACAGAAAAAGAAGTCAGAGGATTCCTGGGAAAGGTGCAATACATAAGTCGATTCATATCGAAACTTACGATGATTTGTGAGCCTATCTTCAAGAAACTCAAGAAAACAGACCACACCATGTGGGATGATGATTGTCAAAAGGCGTTTGACCGAATCAAGGAGATATTGGCTAAACCACCAGTGCTCATGCCACCACAACGAGATCAACCTCTTGGTTTATATCTCACGGTAACTGAAACCGCCATGGGAGCAATGCTGGCTCAAACTGTAGGAAATGAAGAAAGAGCTATTTACTATCTAAGTAAGAAATTCTTGGAATATGAGTGCAAATACTCGCAACTCAAAAAGACATGCCTCGCTCTTGTGTGGGCGACGAAGAAGCTACGTCACTACATGCTTAGCTACTCCGTCAAGATATATTCCAAAATGGATCCGGTCAAATACCTCTTCGAGAAACCCGTCCTCAACGGACGTCTTGCAAGGTGGACCCTGATGCTCTCAGAATTCGACCTCAAATATGTGCCACTAAAAGTCATAAAAGGTCGCGCCGTCGCCGAATTCTTCGCGGAAAATCCTATCAACGACGCACAAACCATAGACACTTGGTCATTCCCCGACGAGGATATACTTCAAACCGACGTAGACTCTTGGGATCTATACTTTGATGGAGCATCAAACTTAAGAGGATTCGGAATAGGAGTGTTGCTCATTTCTCCTGAAGGTGAGCATACACCGATTGCCGTCAAACTCGACTTCGAGGTGACAAACAACGCTGCAGAATATGAAGCTTGTCTCATTGGACTACAAGCGGCAGTAAGCTTAGGCATCAAAAACCTCCGGGTACATGGAGACTCATCACTAATCATCAACCAAGTTACAGGATCTTGGAAAATCCGAAGTGAAAGCCTTGCACCCTATCAAGCCAGGATAGACCAAGTGGCCCAATTCCTTGACCACGTGACCTACTTACACCTACCTCGAGAGGAAAATCAATTTGCAGACGCTCTTGCGAAACTTGCATCTTTGATAAATATGCCAGACCACATGATGGACATGCCTTTGTGTATCGAACGACGATCAGAACCGGCTTATGTCCACCAAATCACCAATGAAGAGGAAATCACGCAGGAACCCTGGTTCCAAGCGATCCTGAATTTCAAGCTTAATGGTACCTATCCACCGGATATGGACAAGAGGGGACAACGTGCCATACGCCTATTGGCTTCCCAATACATTCTGATGCAAGGAGAATTATACAGAAGAACACCTCTTGGTGTAGTCCTACGTTGCCTTGATCATTCACAGGCACAAAAGGTGATGGAAGAAGTCCACGACGGAGAATGCGGTCCTCACATGAGTGGGCCCATGATGGCAAAGAAAATCACACGTTTGGGATATTATTGGACCACAATGGAATCTGATTGTATCAAATACGTAAGACATTGCCATAATTGCCAAATCTTCGGGAATGTACAACATGTCCCTCCTTCATTGCTCTATACGATGACATCTCCTTGGCCATTTTCTGCATGGGGAATTGACATAATCGGGAAGATAACCCCAGCCGGAACAGGAGGTCACTGTTTCATTCTAGTGGCAATTGACTACTTCACCAAATGGGTAGAAGCGACTTCCTACACTGCTCTCACGGCTAAAAATGTGGCAAAGTTCATACAAAACAACATCATCTGTCGATATGGTTGCCCACATGAAATCATCAGCGATAATGGGTCACATTTCCAAGCTGAAACCGAGCAATTGATAGCCAAATACAAGATTAAGCATCACCACTCTTCGCCCTATAGACCACAGACTAACGACGCGGTAGAGGCGGCAAACAAAAACGTTGTCACAATTCTCAAGAAAATGACTGACAACTATAGAGATTGGCCAAGCAAGATACCCTTTGCTTTATGGGGGTATCGTACATCGATCGGGGACGCCCACTGGGGCTACTCCTTTCTATTTGACCTACGGCATGGAAGCCGTACAACCAGTCGAGCTAGAAATACCATCCTTGCGTATTCTACTAGAAAGCCAAATCCCTGAGGCCGATTGGAAGAAGGATAGATACGAAGAACTCATCCTCCTGGATGAACGCAGGCTACGCGCCTTACATAATGTCCAAACATATCAAGCACGTATCAAACGAGCTTTCAACAAAAGAGTTAGGCCAAGAAACATCAAAGAAGGAGACTTAGTACTCAAATCGGTTAGAGCTCTCTTACCTGTCGACCCACGGGGAAAATTCAAACCTAATTGGGCCGGACCATATCTAGTCAAATCCATACTTCCAGGGGGTGCGGTTAGAATCACAGACCTAGATGGGAATGAGTTTTCAAACCCCACAAACCTTGACCAACTGAAACGATACTATGCCTAGATTAGGACAAAAGCGCGCCTCGCGTAAACCCATGTGTCGCTCTTGTGGCACTAAATAAACGGCCCCTGGCCAAGCTGAAATAAGCTAAGTGTCACTATGCTCTTGCATTTCGACAAAATTGTCATCCTCATATCATCAAATAAACTAAATTCGCACCTTGAGAACAAGCAAAAGCTCATGCTTATTTTCTATGTTCATTACAAGCTCTTGCTTCGAACAATTATTCTTTTACATTTACTCGAACTACGCGCAAGGGTTTGATTTCGCTTTTTTTAAGTGAATACGTAGGCAATCCTTCACGGGATTCAACCCAATATACCTAAAATGTAAATAGAAGGACACTTGCATTGCATTTGAAATTCGACAAGAATAATAAAAGAAAATCACGACGGTTTCTTAACCATCTAACCTTTTTATTTCGTTCATTTTCTAATAATAATAGTACGTTACATAATAAAAATAGAATAGGCTAGGATTCTAAAAATCCCTCCTTTTTATTATAACAATAATAATAATCAAATAATAAATAAAGACTCGGGCTATTCTTCCATCTTCCCCTTGCCCTTGTCATTCTTGTCGTATTTCTTGTCACGACCTCGAGCCGGGCGCTCCTGCACCACTTCAGACCTAATCACCAACGGTCTTTCTCGAGGCCTGACCCTTCCACTCTTGCCAACCACCATCTCTGCAACAGGAGTAGTCTTTGATTTCTTCGAAGGACGAATGACCTGAAGCCCAGCTTCTTCTTCTCCCTCTGTCAGATGCTTCTCCTTCTCTTTCTCTCCCTCGCGCACCTTGTAGTCAACAGGCTCGCGTTTCCTCAGTCTCTCGCGTTCTTCCGAAGTTGCAGCCTTTCTCCACCTCAGATAGGAATCCGACACCCACAAAACATTGGCGGAGAAGCTCAAGAACCACATGTTCCTTTGGGCCCATTTGATAGCCCACTCCCTTCGGCTCTCGGTGGAAAGCGCTACAGCAGTCTGCGGAACGGTGTCAAGCCTCGGGATAGTCTGCTTCAAACCAACTTGCCTCATCAATCTCTCCGGAAAGATGCATACCATGAACTCCAATCCCGGAATGCGCACAGACCTAGTAGGATCCAAAGAAGACACTCCAGTGACGGACTTGAGGTGCCACCATGGTACGATCCACCTGATCAACGGGCCGTCATCACTCTTCAGCTTGTTCTTCCAATAGTCACAGACCCGGGTGAAGTCCACCATGTACAACCGCGTCCTCATCGCAATCATACGGGAATGATAGGAAAGTGCATGAACTGGGGGCTCGAGCAATCGGAGCCGTTCCATAAGCCAAACCTACCAAAAGTAGGTATTAGACACCGAAAAAAGAAAAAAAAAAGAAAAACGAACAAAAAAAAACAAAAAAAAACGAAAAAAAGAAAAAAAAGAAAAAAAGAAAAAAAACAAAAAAAGAAAAAGAAAGGGTGTCTTTTACCTGTAAGATAACGGGACTCCCCAAAAATGGAAGATCGCGGTTGGATTTCCTATTATCCAAACCCAAGATAATCTCCCCTAAGCATAAGCAAGCTGGGCTCCTGCGCAGCTCCATTTGCTCGATAAGACCCAAAAGACGGGGATCACCTCGCAAATCTTCGTCAACGTGTCCATGAAAGACATACACATGCAGCAGACAAAAGCCAAATGCTCTCCTCCTAGCAACATAAGAGACAGTGGGGTCAGCCCTGTTGATGAACCGGTCTACAAAGTCCAGCATCCTCACGCCTTTCGGGGTAACCAAGCGATCCGCCTCGAGTCTAGTCAATCCGAGCAGGTCTCTGAATTTTGTCTTATACCCTTGTGAAGTAGAAGGAATGGCAGGTAAGTGTTCGGGGTCCCACCCACCAATAGCAGCAATTTCCTCCGGAAAAGGACAAATATCACCACCTGGGAACGCGAAAACATGATAATTTGGGTCCCAGTAGTCAAGGCAAGCATCCAAGAACGGTTTTACAACCTTAATGAGTTTCAAACTCAATAAAGACCCAAAGTTGTAAGCACCCATGTCGTGCTTCTCAATGTTCGAAAATTCATTAGTCCATTCCTTCAAGCGGATCTCCAAAGTATTCATGATTACAATTTATTTTGGGAGTTTTTTTTATGTGGATTAACGGAGAGGAGACGGAAGAATTATATGATTTAAAGCTTCGTCGACGCTTCTATTTATACTAATCGCTGTTTCCAAAAAATCCGCCAGAAGAAACAAGCTTGGGAACAGGCGCAGCTCCTGCTGCGCCTATTCAAAGGGACGCAGCTCATGCTGCGCCTCTTCCCCAGACTAACTTTCTGTGATTTCCGCGTTTGGATCTTTCCTAATTCTATAACGAATAATTTCCTATTCCTACGGGATTATTATTTTGGTAAATACGAGCAATTTACCATGTTTCAAGTTTCCTAATCCGCGGGCACGCATTTCGAGGCGACGTCGACACATTCGCCATTTTCATCACACTTAATTCTTTTTATTATTATTTCATTTTACAATTCATTAGGAAATAAATTTCATTTTCTTTTTCGATAATAATTTTCTTTTTTGTTTTCATTTTTAACGACTTTCAGCATTTTCATTTCTACACTTATAGATTTCTCTTTTTTCTTTTTTTAGGGGGTAACCCTCCCTACCGTCCGGTCATTTCCGACAAAATTTTTGCATTTTTTTGCATTTTTACATTTTTTGTCCTTTCGAGTCTCATTTTTGCATTTTTGTCTTTTTGAGTCTCATTTTTGCGTTAATTAGGGTCATATGTGTATGAAATGTATGCTTTGGCGTGATTTCCATGTAAATTTCGGCAGCATGACGGCGTAAACCGTTGTCTACCAAACCTGTTCAAGAACTAACCTGCAGGTACAAGCAACACAACCCAACAGCAAAGGCACTCAGGCCATCATATATACAAATGTACAAGCAAACTGGGGGCTTGCGCCCCAAATTAAGTCCAAAGTCCCGGCAAACTGGGGGCTTGCGCCCCAAACAAGTCCAAAAATGTTCAAAATCGGATGTACAAGCCTACAGAACTACGCAGACTACTGTTGGGCACCCTCCAACTCAGCAACTCTTGCCGCAAGAACGGCATTCTCGGCATCCCGAAACTCGAGCTCCCTCAACAAGCGAGCCGTCTCCTCCCGGGACTGGGCCAACTCCCGCTCCAACCCGCGGTCAGCCTGTAAACAGCAATTAATTGGCTCATGTCAATCAATTCAAGCAAAGTCAAAAACTGAAAATCAACAATCAAAAGAAATCAAATGAGGTTCATACCTGACGATCTCGACCACCGACGAGTGCCTCGATGGCGGTATCTCGTAGCCGGTTGGCCACCCTCCATAGTGCCACGAACCGAGATGGCGCGACCTACACGTCAAAAGAAATTCTCAGTAAAGTGAACAAGTTCAAATCAAATGTGTTCTTACACGAAAGGTATATAAGCTGGAGGCTCACCCTCCGAATCAGATGCTGCCAGTCGTCTAGGCCAGCATCCGTCACAGCTACGTCAAAGTCACGCAACTCGGAGATCGTCGTCCTCCCAGTCGCGTCAGTGTACTCAAGGGTCTCGGGGTACACTGGGGGCTCGATGCCCGCCGCCTCGACCTCCTGCAAAGACAAATAGCCCTCATTAATCGATGATCTTTCATCGAAATTCCCGAAATCAAATCAAGAAAAGTAAAGATACTCACCACTACTGGCCAATACGCCAACCTCCCGTAAAGGAACGCCGAGTAGTCCTCGCCAGGCAGAAGAAGGTCGTCGCCACTGGCACCGCCCCAGTCCGCCTCCTCTCGGCCTCGAAGGCTCCCGAACATCGTCCTCGGAGGATCAACGGGAACCGTCAACGCGCCCCGAGAGCACTGACGAGCCAAACGCTCGCCCAGATACCACACAGGACCCATCGACGTCCACAACAGCAGCCGACTCGGGCTCCTAGGTCTAAGGACCTCAGCAACAAAAGGAGGCGCTCCAGCGTACTCCGCCCAAGGTCTGGGCACCCACTGCGACAAGATAAGGCAAAGATCATTCTTATGATCAATCAAAAGCAAAAGGACAAGAAATACCAATGAATACGAGTGGGATACTCACGCTGCTCAGCTGAAGGGCGTTCACGTCCCGCCGGTAGACATTGTGAGAAGAACGCTTGCTCTTCGTCCGGCACATCACCCAATCCCTCACCACGGGATAAGCCTTCTCCAGCGGCTCCGTCCTCTTAGGCGCGAGACTCGGGAAGTAGGAGTACACCCACGCCTGTAAAAACAGAATAATCAATGGCGATCTTTCGTAATTCGATAAAGAAAAGAATTTACGTTGGTCTAAAGGAAGGTTCATACCTCCAACAGTAGCCCAGGTCCGACAGCGCCAGGAGAAGTCCCCTTCTCCATCAACTCCAGACGAACCATGGCCCTCATGAAGCGGATGAGGACCGCAAAACCAGCAGTGACCCAGTCCCAGCGTCCTAGGGAACTCAGGTCAGAAAGAAAGGGAAGAAGCTTCGTCGATAGCCTCTCGCCCTTGTCTCCGAGATAAATCGAAGACAAGAACCACCAAAGCCACAGACGAGCTCTCTGCTCAGCTGTACAAGGAGGAGGAGCAGTCTCCCTCCCATCGATCGTCACCAACTCCGGGGTCTTCCCCGCAAAGTAGTCTCGGACGTAGGTACTGGGTACCAAGCCCGGCACTGCAACAGCCCTCGGCGATAAGTTCCAGCCGATCAACCTCCTCGCCTCGGCCGAATCCGCCCTCATAGCAGTCTCCGGCCACACCATCTCCTCGGTCCCGCACGGCAGACCAGAAATCATGCCGTAATCCTCCAAAGTGACTCCCACCTCACCAAAAGGTAGGTGAAACGTGGAAGTCGTATCCCAGAATCGATCCAAGAAAGCGCGGACCAGACTGAGGTTAGCCCGCAACTTCCTCTTCACGATATCCCTCCAAACCTGAACCAGAGGACCAAACGCTCCACGCTCGATCATGGCTCTCTCCTCCGCCGACAGCCGCTCGTAGTGCTCCATCGCTGTCGTGTAACCCGAGAACGACCTGATGTTCCCGGCATCCTATTATGATTTGAAACAAAGCTATCTTTAGTTTTGGATGAAATTTGCAAGAAGTTTGGACAAAAAGAATGAAAGAGAATAGGTAACGAGTGATGAATTTACCAAGCTCTTCACCGTCCTGTAGGACAGGTGACCCTCAGCAGCACACACAAGGTGCCTACTCTCCCAGGTCTCAGCCCACGCAGGAGCTCCCCTCAGCTGACGACCTCTCTGCCTGACGTTGGCCCGTCTCGGGGCCTCCTCCTCCTCCTCGACGGCCTCCTCCTCGTGAGCCTCGCCTCCAGTAGCCATCATCGCGTCGGTGAAGACCTGCTCCAAATCCTCCTCAACAGCAGCGTCTACCTCCATGGGAGTCCTCCCAGAAGTAGAAGCCTCATCACCTGCAACATTAGAGTAAATTTAGGCCGCGTCACATGACGACAAGCCTTTGTTAAGGAGTTTTCGAGCCCTCGGAGCCCTGAAAACGCCCTTTCCAGGCCATCTTTGGCCATATTCCCGCCAACCCGATCACTCGTGTGATAAATTGGGCCAAGTCAAGTCCAAGTCAAAACCTAGTTCCGAGTTCGAGTCGAAAATTCGGCAGCATTTCGTTATAACGGCGTTTATGCCCTAGAAAGGTGCCCTGAAAAGTTGTCACAAACCAAAATTCCGAGATGGCAAGAAGTTTACCCATCATCCAAGGATTCCAAATATCAAATTTCATCGCCAATGGGCAATCCTAAGGCTATTTTCGAAGCAATTTACGGTTTAGCTGTGAAACCGTCTCAAAATTCGCTCAAGGGCTCAAAACTCGATGAAAATTCAAAGCAAATACATGGCTATGTTCCTAACATTGCCTACTACTCATTTCTAACATCAATTTGGCAAAGCAAATCCATTTGGGGGAAAAGCCCCAAATTTTCGATCAAAAGGGTCGAAAACCCTAATTCTCGCGGCTCAAAATTCGACAAATGTGAATGATTAATGCAAGGTTAAGACACATACCTCGATTAGTCATCTTTAATGCAAGCTTTTGAATCAAACCTCGACGGGAATGGTGAAGATTTGAGAGAGAAATTGAAGGAATTGAGTTTCGAAATAATGAAACAAATCCCTTCTGATTTCGCGTTTTTACGCGGAAATAGCCAAATTGGGGAAAAGACGCAGCAGGCGCTGCGCCTCTTCCAAGAGACGCAGCTCTTGCTGCGCCTCTTCCTCGTGTTCCCTCCATACGAATTTTCAAAAATTCGTTATGAGTTCATTATTAGTGGGCCCATCTTTGGTGCGCCTCTTCTTCAATGATATTATATCCTTTTGGTCCGTTTCGACGATTTTCTTTCGTTCCGGTCCGCATTTTATCCCGCGCAACAGTATTTTGCAGTATTGTCCAAAATCATTTTATCCCGCGCAGCAGTATTTTGCAGTATCGCTCAAACCATTTTATCCGGCGCAGTAGTATTTTGCAGTACTGCTCACTCAAGATTTCTTTCATGACGATCGAGATGTTCCTAGTCGTCTGTCCCCAGCGCAGTAGTATTTCACAGTACTGCTCACCCAAGATTCCTTCCGCGACGATCCAGATGTTCCTAGTCGTCGATATTAACCAGCAAAAGTTTGTTTGAGACCGACGCAAGCAGATTCAACCTCAAGTTTCGCCAGGGTTCGCTTGAGACCGACGCAAGCGGATTCCCCAGCAGTTTCTACCGACGTCCTGCTGCTTTCAATATTTCTTGTTTCTCCGCAAAGCTCGATTAAGTCTCAGGTATGATCTCTTCTTATGGCTGGCGAGCTTCCTTACGTAGTCTAATGGACTTTAAACGACCCTCCCCGATAGTCGACAGACTCTAAAATGTTCCCGACGATAGGTCCTTGGCTCAGACCCCTTGAGCCGCCTCGCGTCGCCATAGTCGTCAGGTTGTAATCTTCGATTGACCTGATGGCTATACTTTGACTTTCGCCTTGTCCAAGCCTCGGTCAAAGTGGGGGCTCAGAGACACCTCGTTTCGCACCCCTCGCAAACCACCCGGTGATGATTGGGCCGCATGTTTGATTCGCGGAACGATTTGTGACAGTTCGTAAGATTATCGTCAAGTGATTGCTCAAATATTAATGTCAACCTCTTAGTTGTCATCTACGTCCTGATACGGTCGTTTTGGCAGTAATTAGAGTACATTCGGAGTCCGGGTCAAAAACCGTCTCCATTTTCTGATAGCTGTTAAATCCCGAGTCGGAATGTTCTGGAATGTTCCGGATATTTCTATTCCATAATTCATAAATTTTATCTTTTGGCAAACAATATCCCGTAATATTCATAAGATAATCGAATTATTTCCGTCCTACCATAACTCAAACGCGGAAATCTTTCTTGGCGGGAGGAAACCTCACGGGAATAGACGCAACGGCCCAGTTTGCGCCTCTTCCAAGAGACGCATGGGCTCGCGCGCCTCTTCCCAGGCCCTTCTTTGCATGATTTACGTATCTTTTTCATATCTTTCCGAGATTCACTTCCAAAGAGTCTCCGAAACCCTATTTCCTCCGTGTGATTAGTATAAATAGGAGCCTTCGTTCCTCATATTTCTCACGCGAGTGTCCGCCCTTCTCTTCTCCCTTTGCATTCTAGACTTCGTTCTTACTAATTGGCGCCTACGTGCTTGGACTTCCGACCACGTAAGCTCGGATCTTTCCGGGTACCAGCCTCTCCGTTGCATGACCGACCAATTTGACCAACTACACTCAATCAATCTTAATTAATCAATCGTTTTCCTCTTACGAGGGCACTCTTTCTTTGCATTCGCGTCGAGCATCACTAATCGATATTCTTAGTCCTTCTCGTTTCGTCAACATGTAAGTCTGAGGGTGTAATCTCTCTTTTTATTCATTGTATTTATTTATTGTATCATCATCAATTGTAAGGTTTACGTCGAAAATACCTCATTAAAACCGATTTCTAAAACCGTCTTTAAAACCCTGTTTTTGCGGATTTCCAGTAGACAGACAGTCGAGAAAAGACGCAGCAACTGCTGCGCCTCTTCGAAGGAGCGCAGTTCCTGCTGCGCCTCTTCGTGAGGCTGCCGCAGTTCCTGCTTCTTTTCTTCTTCCTTCGTCCTCTGTGTTTCCGTCTTTCTTAATTTGTTTTCATATGTTTGTTTGATAATTCGTTCATCATAGCATATAATTCACATGTATATTATTCATCATTCATTAATATGTTTTATTCATCATTAATCCGACTTAAATCCCAAGTAATCCATATTTGCGGGTTTTCGTCATTCAATTCAAACCCGGATTCTAGAAGTTCAATTTGTTCATATTGAGTTTCTGGGGTTCATCGTTGATATATTTTTCATCACGTTCATTGTTAATTCGTCATCGTTCATCATGTTTAGTCTAATTAATTCGTTTAGTTAGTTAGTTAAATCATTCATTAACATCGACCCTTCACATAATTAATTCGTTTACTTCCGTCTCATTCATGTTTTACTGTTTTTATGACTAATTCACATGCTAAATAATGTATTAATCACTTTCATCCGAGTCATATATCGTAATTAATCATTAAATTCACCAATCGACATTAACGATTTGCAGTTCCGGCTTCACAGCCAGAACTCACCCTTGGAACAGACGCAGCAACTGCTGCGCCTCTTCCAGAAGGCGCAGTCCTGCTGCGCCTGTTCCAGGATGAGTTCTGCCTCTGAACCCCTTTTCTGCCTTGACCTAGTTTAATTAGTTTACGTATTAACTAACTATTATCCGTATTATCACGCTAATTCCTGTTCGTTAATTTATTTGATTTTTGTTCTTTTTATTCTTTTATCCCTTTTTCTCAAATCATCCGTTTTAAAGGTATTTTCGACATAAATCGCCTTTCCAATGTAATTATTGTAATTTCCATTATTATAATTTATTGTATTCTTTTTATCATTTGTATGTTTTCACATGTAATTGAGCATTAAATCCTACTTCGACCTAATTGTATGCCTAACTAATTGTCAACCGACTTAGTCTAAATTCTCACATGTTAGGATTAATCTATGGATGTTGCATTGCATGCATTACAACCGACGATATATCGAGTACGAATAACTTCCCTAATCATTAGTAGAGGCCGCTATCGAGGCGGGCGGGATTAGGTGTTCGATCAAAAGAGCTTCCTAATACGTACCCTCACCCCTTACTCCAGATCTCCGTGAGCACCCGTGTTCATTGGCATCCACGAGAGTCATTCTAGACATAGAATGCTAAGGGTAACGATTGCTTAGTGTTCATGTCACTACTTTATGTCTTAACATGACATGAGGTATTCGAACGGTTCCAATTTCCCATAAAAATTGGTGGCGACTCCATACAAAATGCAAACGCTTGTTTTTCGATCCTTCACCAAGCGCCTCCGTGGGCGGCCCGCTGTCCACACATGACATCAAGCTTATCATTTTGTGAACGACACTTATCAAAGAGTTTGTCGAGAAGCTTACATACCTTTTCTTTGGAGTAAGATCTAACCTTGGCTTTTAGATGTTTTACCTCATTGTCGGAGTCCGAGTCGGAATCATCGGGGTGAGCCATGAGACATCTAAGATGTTCAATTTTAGAAGTTTTTGAGACTTTGTCCTTGAGATGACTTGTAAGACACATTTTAGCCTCTAGTTGCTCCTCGATGAGTTCTTCATCTTCCTCGGAGTCGGACATTCCCCAAATTGCGGTCATGACTCTATGTTTGTAGTCCTTTTTAACTTTATTTCGTTTTTCCTTTGATTTGATTTCATCCCACTTGGGACATTCTTTAATTTGGTGAGTTTTATCACCACACTTAAAGCATCCCACAGTGGAACTAGGTCGTTTATTAGGAAAACTTTTTTTCGAGTAATTATTATTGAACTTTCTATTTCCTTGACCATTGACCAACCCAACTAGATTCCTTGAGAACATAGCAAACTCGTCTTCCTCCTCGTCTTCTACATCGCTTGGAGAGGACGTGAGAGCGAGACTCCTTCCCTTCGAAGACTCACTAGAATGCTTGTCGAGATTGAACTCGTGAGCCATTAGTGATCCCATTAGTTCATGAGGAGATAGGGTTGACAAATCTTTGACTTCCTCTATAGCGGTAACTTTGGGTTGCCACTTAGAGGTGAGACTACGAAGAATTTTCCGAATGATGTCCTCGGACTCGAAATTCCTTCCTAGACTTTTTAGCTCATTAATAATACAAGAAAAACGTGAAGAAAAGCTATTTATGGACTCGTCCTTTGACATTCTAAACATCTCATATTGTTGCATGAGAAGGTCAATACGGTGTTTTCTAACTTGGGAAGTCCCCTCATAAGCAAGTACAAGAGAGTCCCAAATAGATTTTGCCATAGGACATCCAGAGATTCGACTAACCTCTCCCTCACCAACACAACGTTGAAGAATCGACATTGCCTTGGAGTTCTTTTCGGCAAGTTTGAAATCATTTTCATTGTAATTTCTTTTCTCTTTGAGTTTGGTGAAACCGGTTAGCATGTCGGTTTCCTCAATAACAAGAGGTCCATTTTGGATGATGGTCCAACATTGATAGTCGATACTTTTGATGTAATGTTCCATTTTGAGTTTCCACCATCCAAAATTCGCACGGTAAAGACCGGGATCTTGGAGTGTTTTTCGGTATCCATTACCCAAGAATCAAACTCTAAGGGCGATTTGCCTTGATCAAGAGCACGAGGCTCTGATACCAATTGAAGAATTATGGATTCTTAGTACCTAAGAGGGGGAGGGGGTGAATTAGGTACTGTTTAAAAATTTTAACTAAACGTAATTGATTTAAGTTAGTCAAATGAAATGATATCTCAAGTATCTAACAAACACCCCTTTTAAATGAAAGTTAAAAGGCGTATTGTTGAACTGACTAGAGCAACAGTGAGACAGACTGTTACTAGTTGGATTTGCAAATGTTGTAAGCAACAGACCAAACCGACAGTATCGCAGACTGTTGTGCTTAAGAGCAATAAATGAGTTTAACTGAAAATTTCAACTTAATCTTTATTGTTTTAAAGTAAGTTGATTGACAATATGAATGTTAAATGGATATATCAAATAAATTGAATGATTAAGAGTGTATCACGATTGCCAAAGTAAGTTGTTGAAATCAGGAAGCGACAGTTGTTCTGACTGTTACTTGTGTGTCTTAGCAAGTGAAGTAAAAGCTACAGACCAGAAGTAATAGTATTCAGGACTGTTGCTAGCTAAAACGTGAATGAAGAACAAATAAAATAAATTGCAGCGGAATTAAAAGCGAAGTGAGATCAACACAGCGATTTTTGAATTGGTTCGGCCAACACTCTAAGGGCCTACGTCCAATCTTCTTTTATTGATAAGTGAGGTGATCTACTCCGACTACTTAAGACACTTACAATAAAAGGACCAACAACCTACTCCGGTTGCGACATGAGTTCTAAGACTACTCCGTCTATGAACTCGACACTCTAACTAGAATGTTTACAAGACCAAGTTTCCTCAAACTGATTCTTTAAAACAATTGAGAAGGACAACTTATTGGTACAAACGATTCTAGATGAGAGAGTACAATACTATGAAGTAACAGTGATTTCGACTCACACACTTGAAGACTTAGAAGATTTTTTGCAAAGAAAATTTCGAGTTCTTAAAAACTGATTTTGCAAAAACACTTTGATTTCTCTGAAAAGTCTTGCTTTGAAAGTGAAGAGAATGGTTCCTTTTATAGAGGAAGCACACAAGAGAAGGCAAGCTAGGGTTTGTGAGTCAAAGCATTTGAAAAGAAACAAAGACTTTAACTTTCCCAAACTAGCACCAAAGTGGCTTGTTTCTAAAAGTCACAAATGAGAAAAGGAGTCTTGGAAGTAACCTTAGAGGGTATTTCAATTTTCAGAAACAATAAGGAGATGCCATTAACAAGAGGACAATCTTTTGTTTAAGAAGGAAAGAGTCAAACCAAGTTCCATGGAAAGACAAACAAAAGTTGTATCATGAAAAGGGAAATCTTTTGAAATACTCTTTACAAACTCTTTTTAAACACCACGCTTTTAAATATTTCAAGATGTTAAACTGGTTTAAGAAAGCCCATTTGTGAAATATTTAAAATGAAAGTTTTGCTCCAAGTGTGATGGGTCAAACGAGATAGTCAAGCATACTACTACCCGTTACAGGTAACGGTATGTCAGACTGTCACTATTACATGTATTCTACCCTTTCATCTTTACATAGGTTGACAAAACGACTCTAAATCTTGGGTAACAAATTATCAACCATTCTTGACTTTGATATTGATTAATTCTTGCTCGACGAGGTTGCATTATTCCTGAAATGTTACACTTAGAAACACGATTAAATTGGGCATGTCATCATCAACAAATAGGTCCTAACACATAATGCACTCGGTAAGACGATTCAAACAAGATCTCACATAACTATCTTTTATGTTATACATTAGAAGTTGTATTGGAGATTCTTCTCACTTATGAATAGTGCCCAAAAAGCAAACGTAAACAATTCAATGGAACGGAGGAAGTATATATTTTAATATATTTTCTCTATTTATTTATTAAAACATTATTTTTATGAAATAATTACAACCATTAGATCATCACAAGATTTGATTCGGACCGTTTAAAAGAAATGGAAGTCCATTTCTTAAGGAAATGGAGAGAATCCGGACCGATATTTTTTTGGCCTATACGGAGCTATAAAGGCGATTTTGATATTAACCGAATTTGAACCCGGTTCAGATCAGGTCATAAGCAATTGAGCATCATCTCTCATAACTTTACCTACTAAGGTAGTTAACATTTGCAAAATTCGCGTATATGATATTGCAAAATTCATGTATGAAATAGCACCTGCCATAATATGAACCAGACCAAAAATTTATAATAAATGTAGCTCATCTTTTTACCCTTATTAAAAACATCCGACAATGTAAGGCTCCGTTTGGCAAGGCATTTCAGATACCTGATTTAGTCAAAGTAGCTTAATTGACCAAAATTCCAGGTACCTTATTTTTTTGTAAGCGTTTGGCAAGTAGCTTATTTAACCAAATAAGGTACCTGAAATGAAATGCTACCTAGAGTAGCATTTGAGATTTCAGGTACCTGATTTAATTTTATTTTCCGTTTTTACCCCTTAAATCTATACTATTAAATAATTATCATATCTTTTTTACGTCATTTCATCAAAATCAGTTAGCTTTTCACTTAGTTTGCCAAACATTTTTTTATATAATCAGCTACCTTATCAGTTCCTAATTTTCAGCTACCTTATCAGTTACCTTTTCAGGTTTCAGTTAGCTTTTCAGTTTTCAGCTACCTTTTCAGATTTCAACTATTTTTTCAGTTAGTTTTACCAAATAGAGCCTAAGTGTGTAAAACCACAAGTTATCTTCACAAGGACTGAAGGAAGTACTATTGATTATCGAATATGAACACATAAAAAGTTGTTTAAATTTTTCCTACACCATAAATAAATTACACAAATTCTCATTATAGACGGACACTATCCGTTTATACGCATAGACGGATACCATTTCCCCTCACAAAATATCTATTTGTCATAAAGTGGGAAGCACATGGGGGTGCCCCACCTTGTCCCCCCTACCCATTTTATTAGAGGTCTTTACCCGTCTGTTCACCCCACCCGTCTATACCAAGACCTATTGAATAAATTATTGCACCCTTTCTTGTTGCGAAGTTAAGACGATCTGACTTTGTCTTCCACAAACAATATAACCCATAAAGTGATTTTTAATTATGGAGAAGGATAAAAATGGGAATTAAATATTGTATTCTCCTTATGTGTGAGTAGGGAGGACGTACCCTCCGGGAGGACGGAAGAATTTCTCCTTAATTATATGTGTTAGTGTATATTCTGTGCAAATGCACGGTATTTGAGACCGTATTGTATAGAAATGTAAGTAATTAAAATCATCGTATTTTACTCGAATTTATTATCATATTTCAATGCATTTTCAATTAACGTTATAATTTACCTTGTTAATATGTACTTCTTAGATGTTGAAAGACTAAAAAAAAGTTACTTTATCCCGAATAACATTGATAATTTAAAACAAAGTACTTTTCACAAAAAAATGCTTATATAAAAATAATATTTCTCCGTATATCATTACTGCATTTACTAAACTTGACTAATGAAATTAAGAATAAAATCAAGTCCTTAAAAATGCAACATATATACTTTGAATTTTTTTAAAATATTGCAATTTAGAGAAATAATGCTCAGTTCTTTTGAACTTAAAGTCATCACTTCCTTTAAATTGAGTTTAGATCTTATAAGTTCAGTTCAGATCCTATAAGTTCAGTTCAGTTCAGATCTTATAAGTTCAGTTCAGAAAAGTTCAGATCCTATAAATTCAGTTCAGAAAAGTTCAAATTCTATAAGTTCAGTTTAGTTCATATCAGATCTTATTCAATCCAAAAAACAAAGCCTAAGCCTCCATGTTTAGCACTTAGTGGAAAAATAGGATCAATTTATAATCCATTAATTTCTAGTTTGACACCCAAAAGTGAAGCCCAATTCCTAAGTAAATGTTATTTAGGCGGGAAATATTGAGATTGATGTAACACTCCCACTTACCAAGGAGTTTTAGCAAGACCTTCCTTAGTAAGTAAGGGTGTTACCATCTCGGTTGCCCAAGGTATGTATATCAAATAGATCATAAGAGAACAATTAATAATCTCTTTACAACTTACAACGGAGATAAAAGAACAAGAACTAATTATGACAACACAAGAAAATACAACTGGTGGAGGTACTATCGACTCAAGCAAACTCTATGTCATGCGATCACTCCAACCCCGCAGCTACAACAAGACAACAACCATAGCAACCTGAAAAGTCTCACTGCTCACCATTCGACGGCAACATCAAATCGATCACCGCAGACATGGACAAAGAGAAGAAACACACAAACACACCACACAAGTTAGTAACATGATATAAAGACAGTAAAATAAAGTAACTCAATATAACAATACAACTCGAACCAACGATTGTCAAACTCCACCACTCCAACCTCATAGTATCCAATGGTTTTCATCGCAACAGGTAATCAACACAGCCAGTGGGAGACCGCGACCTTGCCACCTAAGCAACGAGCGAACCCAGATCGTTAATGTGCACATCCCCCTTGTGACGGGAGCCACAAGAGGGGAACATGGGGGTGAAGACCATCTCCCGACAATGGCTTCACAATCAATACCAATAACAACAACAACATCATCGTCACCATCTCAATATTGTAATTGAATCCACTCACCAAGGTACCCACACAAAGATAATCACATAACAAAATCAGACAAATAATCATGAACTGAAACTGAGTAGGGAAACCCTACCTTTTCGCTATTCCATAGAAATGTATCAATCATTTACCACGCCAAGCACGGATCCGCATCCTACCCTACAACTAACCATGATTATGTCCTATTACTATACTATTAAATTTGACTACCGATAAACAAATATCCACAAATTTACCTTGAAGAACAAACAGATGCCGACGGCGGCGACGACCCAACTCGATGACTCCATACATAAGTTATCTCCCTTTCCGGATTAGTGTTTAAGGTTAACTCATTATTGGTAGAGAGAGATGAGAGAATTGGGAGAGAGAGGAAATTAGGTTTAGAAATGATGAAATGTATCGTGAAAATGAATTACGTCGAAGCCTCCCCGTTATGTACTAACACGCTGTGAGAACGCGTACTCGGTCGTACTCGGCCGAGTACCATGCACTCGGTCGAGTACCAACGTTACTCGGCCGAGTGACCTATACTTGATCGAGTATACGATAAAGAATGTGATATAACTCCCTCTTCCATCTCTACTACGAGTCACTCATAGTCAAGGGGTCAGTCAACGGGTCCCTAACAGGGTGGGTATTACAATTTACTTCAATTCCTAAGTGAATGTTATTTAGGGGGGAAATATTGAGATTGACTTATTCTCTTAGTAGTAGGAGATGACAAGATTATACTTGAGTTTACTGTTAATATATAAGTATTTTTTTTTCACTTTGATCAGTATTCCATCCACACGCTTATTTTCACCTCATTTCAATAAAATACTACTTACATATATTAAAAAAATTGGGTAAAAATACAGTAAGGATCATCTGTCCCACTTTTGTGTCCCATTGTGTGTGCCAGTTCACTCACTTTTTGACACATCACTTGTTGCAAAATAAAATATAGCAATGATTATATTAATTTGTTGATGTGTTAGGAGGTGATTGGAGTGACACACACATTGGGACACCAAATGGAACAGAGGATCCCACTCGTAAAAATAATTGTGTGGAGGGAGTAATAATTATTGATTATCAATCACCTTTAATATGCGTAAATGAGATTGTCCGATCAAATTCACTATACGTGTTTCATGTTCAATCGGGTTGGGTAAAACTGTTGGGTTTGGGTAAAACAATTGTCCGATCAAAGTCATGCGTAAAGTATGCACATAGACATAGTTGGGTTTTTTTGTTCTAAAACTGTTGTGTAATTGTGTATTCCCTCCGACCCAAATGAAAGGTAACGTGGTGAAAAATAGATTATTTAAGAAAAGAGGTAAAAAGGAGAGGCAAAGATGGAAAGATTGGTGAGTGAGCCACATTGGTAGTGAGTATAATTAAATGGGTTTAGGTGAGTTAAATAAGAAGTTAGTGGGTGGGCCACATGATGACATTTGTGTAAATATGAGGAGGGTATAAGGATTATATTGTCCAAAAATATGCCATTTATAGTATGTTACATTTGGTATGGCTCGTCCATTTTAAGTAAATGTTACCTTTGGTAGGGTCGGAGAGAGTATGACTTTATACTTTTGCTTTATCTTTGGCCTTCCTTTTTTTCGTCTTTCCGTTGATTCCTTTATTTTTTTGGTACGAAAAGGTTGTTTAAAGTCTTATTATAGACGGATATATCATCTAAAGTAAAAGACGAGTCAAAAAAAAAAAATATGCCCTTATTTTCTTACCTAATCAAAAAAAAAAAAAAAAAGAAGTAAAAGACGAGTCAAATATACTTAAAATGATGATATTTTTTGGGCTCCACCATGTAACTTGTTGTTTATCTTATGCTTAAAGTGGATAGATATTTGACCTGTTTATAACTATAGACAGATATCCCGACTATAATGAAAATTTGTCTTACTGATTTAATGTATGCATGCGGATAGGTGTACGATCTCCTGAATAGACAAGGCAATAATGCAAGCATTAGTTATCTTGATTCCATATCGACAAGACGACAAGCAAAAGAAATGATTGTTAGTGACTTCATTACTTTTAAGTTAATTAACCGTCGACTTGCTTTCACGGTGATGGTTATAGACTATAGTATTGCCGTTAATGAGTTATTCACATTTCATTAATTGTAGCATAAATAATATTATACATTTAGTGATTTATATATATATATATATATATATATATATATATATATATATATAGAATTAGGATCACATGAGTCCACCCTATCTTTTTGAGTCCGTGAGTCCATGATATAATATCACACGTTATATTAAATAATATCAAAACGTACAGTATCACACGTTATACTAAACAATATCACAGCTGGAAAAAAAAAACCTTTTTGAAAAAAAAAAAATTTAAAAAAAAAATCGTGATATTGTTTTGTAATACAATATCACACGTTATGCTAAACAATATCACACGTTATATTAAACAATATCACAACTTTCACGAAAAAAAAAATTGTTAAACAAAGTTTTCGAAAAAAAAAATTTGAAAAAAAAAATCTCGTGATATTGTTTTGTAATACAATATCACAAGTTATGCTAAACAATATCACACGTTATACTAAACAATATAACAGCTTACACGAAAAAAAAATTGTTAAAAAAAATTTTTGAAAAAAAAAAATTTCGAAAAAAAAAAATTTTAAAAAAAAAATTTCGAAAAAAAAATTTTGAAAAAAAAAATTTTCGAAATTTTTTTTTTATTTTAAAAAAAAAATTTCGTGATATTGTTTTGTATAGTGCGTGATATTGTTTTATGGACTCATGGACTCAAATATTTAGGTGGACTCACCTAGGATCCCACCTATATATATATATATATATATATATATATATATATATATATATATATATATATATATATATATATATATATATATATATATATATGAGCATGGTAAACTAATAGAAAATTTGTAAATAATCTTTTACTTATAAAAGATAAATTTCATGTTTCAAATCGGTAAATCTCTCGCAACCAACTGAACGCTAACCACTGTGGACCCACCAACTGAACGCTAACCATCTGGTAATAGTATTACTAGTGTAGCTCCCGTGCTATAGCACGGTTTTTCTAGATGAAAATGTAAGAAAAATTAACAATTAAACTATTGGTATTTTTCTATTTTCAATTATACAGCATATATTTATGGCTACTTTTATTGTGTACAAAAACAGAATATCATTAAAATGAATTAGGGGAGTAGTTAATTAAAGAAATATACTAAGTAGTGTAAGTAGTAGTTAGCGACGTAAGCGGTAAACTTAGGCGGAAAAAGTTTGAGATTTGTTATTTTTTTTAGTAAAAAGGGGATGTCAAGTGATTCTCTAAAATAATAATTATTGCATTATTGAAAAATTTAACAACTTTTAATTTATAATTTAATACTAACTTTATTTAATTTTAATGAAAAAATAATAATTATGAATTTAATAAAAAGATTAGAGTTATAATTATTAAAACATATTTATTGAAAAGATAATTTTATGATACTTATTTCCTAATTTAGGTAGATGCTTTTTAGAGGGAAAATTAAGAGGAATTTTTATTCTCTTACTAGTAGGGGGATGTTATGTATTATTTTGACATATTATAATATCATACAAAGTATGCGTCTTAAAATAAATGAAGGCTCGGTGCATTACAAAAAATTGAGGCCCCAAATATGAATCCAAATATTTTTTTATTTGTATTGAATTTCATCAATAAAACTTGCGAATTCGGTGACCAAAATTGAATATCCTGTTCTGCCGTCGTGGCTGCCCAGAGCCTTTATTAGACGCCTCTGATACGGAGTAACAAACTAAATCCTAAAACGCTAATATAAATTAATTCCATCGTAGAAATTATAAAGCAATGACCCAGTACATATTTTTGTCCATGTGATCTGGTACAATCCATGCATATATTGGGTCTAGACTGGACCAGACCAATATAAATATGGCCCAGCCACGGCCAAAATTTTACCCTTGTTTGATCTTAAGTCCGCAAACTTTGGTCTGGTTCGGTCTGGTCCCGAACCATCGTGGTGTAAGGTCGAGAAGGACGAGGGTTTGAGGGAGGAGGAGGAAACATAACATTAGGGTAGTCTCTTTTGGATTTAAAATAGTTAAGGAGAAAGTGACCTTGGAAGCGACAATATTGACACTTACTCTTGAAGATAAGATTGTCAGAGGAAGTAGGGAGAATACCAGCCGATGGAGCGACAGGAGTGGTGGGACGGTGGTTGGCAGGGTGATGAACAACAACAAGAACAGTGACAGGCAAGGCGGATTTAGGAGTGGGAGAAGTTTGAATGAGGATCTCATGATCAAGAAGCTATTCGTGAAGAGCTTCAAAACTAATAGATTTATCTCGAGCATGGACGACGTCAATAATAAGCTTCTAAGTATAAAACTAAAATATTTACAATTTGATGTGACTCCTATTTATGCACATTTAGTCCCCTAACTAGCCTAGTTCCTATGCTTTTTAGTATATATTAGAGTCGTTTCTTGTCTTTAGCATCCTTCTATGCATATTTATGAGGTTTGGTGTCCTTTATAGGAGAAGAGCACTAACTTGACTAGATGGAGTGAAGCGGAGCTAAATTTATAGCATATAACGACCAAGCACCAAAGAGGAGACCAATACTAAAGGCCTAAGTCAATAAAACAAGTAATTGGACAATGACTAAGGATCCCCACGACCCATGAAGGATCCCCACGGATTGGAAGAGAGCCATTACAAGAGAAAATTGCTTGGAACCAAACCAAACTAAGAGTTTCTTGTTTGGCTCTGAAAATATTCCAGATGAAACGGCGTCGAAAATCAAGTGGTCTAGGCTTTTGAATCACTCCAATAGGAGTTTGGATGAGGAAATGACGTCCGTTTTACAATCCGAGCTCAAATAGACAAGCTACCCGTCGGGACGCCCGACCCCACTCCAGGTCGCCCGGATTCTCATGCAGGGATATTTTCTCAATCATGGACTCGTGGGGTTCCTTCTGGGACTTAGAAGGCTCTAATCCTCTTTCAAGGGGCTTAATCGTCAATTAAGCCCTTAGTTAACCTAATCCTTGTACTACTATATATATATACCCCCTTGTATTTAGAGGAGATTAAGCTTCCTTAGTTTAGATTAAGCTCTTATTAGGAGTAGATTAGAATAGATTAGCATTTAATCTTTCCACAAATTACACATTAATCTTTCCTTAATTATTGTTCAAGATTTCTTATTGGGTAATTGATGATTATTGGGTTATTATTGGAGAATTTACAACTCTTCATCAATCAATCAAGTTCTCTTCTATTATTCTTTCCTTTCCATTTGTTCATCTTACTATTGGTATAATACCTTCACTCTTTACTTGTTTATTGTTTATTGTTTCACTCTTTCATCATGTTTGTACTTGTTAAGATGATTGACACCATTGTTAACATGTTTTCTATGATAATGAGTGAGTAGTTTCCTAACTAGGGATTAGTGGGGGATTAAGGGAGTTAATCATGGGGAAGATTTATGATTAATGAGTTCATATGAATGCTTGCTTATTGTTTTCGAACTTATGCACATGTCATGTTTGATGAAATGCTTGATTAACAACCTAGCATGTTTCTCTTATCCTTTCAACAAAACATGTAAGATATAAACCAACTCAAGGCTTGTTAGACCATGCATATAGTTGATTAGGAAGAATTAAGTCGATTGTAGGTGTTGTACAGTCTTGACCGACTCGGCTCCGGAACCCAAACCTTCCTAGGATTCATTTATGTTATATCACCATGAGGGAAAACCAAGTCGACTTGTAGGTGTTGTAAAGTCTTGACCGACTCGGCTCCGAGACCTAAGTTTCCCGTAGAAATCGTAAGATATACGCTAAATTGATTCCAACAATAATAATTGCTTGCATCTATGAAACTTGTTTGTTTGATCTCACCATGAGTCCTCTATGATCCCATGATTCCCTAGTATTGTTTATCTTTTGTTCACACCCTTGTTTTATTGCTTGTTTACCTTTCATTGCTTTTATTAGTTTAGAATCATCAACCCAACCAATTGTGACAAACCTAGTGCAACTAATATTAGATTGAACAATTTGAGTTACCCCGTCCTTTGGGTTCGACCCCGACTTGCTTGCTATGTTAGTAGTTGGGTATAAATGTGTTTGAGAGCGTACAACGACACGTTCATCAAAATGGCGCCGTTGCCGGGGATGGTGTTGTGTATTTGAATCGTTCTTTTGTCTATTTTTAGTTGTGCTTCTTCTTGAGGAATCTTGGTTCCTTGAGGATTTTATTTCTTGTTCTTATTCTGTTTCATATGATCAACATGTCTACTTTAATCTTTTTACAATTTGAAAATGAGTCATTTGATAAATATATTGCAAGATTTGAAGGTTATATGACTCATGCTTGACATCATGGTTTTACTCTTTCAAATTATGAAGCTTGTTGTGTTGTTTATAATGGAATGAACCTTGAAACTCGCAACTTAGCATTTCACTTGAGTGGTGGTAGGATATGTGAGATGAGTTGTGAGGAATTTTGGGAATTTGTTGAGTTCATGGTCACCGAATGTCTTAAGAAAATCGTACATGACATCTTTGAAAGTGCCAAGGAAGGTATGCTTGAAGAGATAAAAACCAGTGATTGTGATTTTGTAGTCGGTTGTGATTGTTTGTCTGTGGTTCTCGAAGTGCGTCCTCGGCTGAGTGGAGTCACTTGCGGGAGTGGCTTCACGCCCTTGATTCGCCCTCTGTGGAACCCGCCACAGAGGGGATGTCCACATTAAGGAACATGGGTTATCGCTCGGATGAGATGAGTGGGGCTTAGGTGGGAACGGCTGCGGTCCCCCACTGGCGGTGTAGAATACTTGTTGTGATGGGTATTCTGACAGGATTACACACTTTAGTGTGTAGTCAGGTGTGTGGAGTTGTGATGGAGATTGGGTGATTTGTGTATTGTATCTGTTGTATTGTTTTTGTGTAATCAGTAACTGACCCCGTTTAAATGTTTTGAAAACTGTGGTGATTCATTCGGGATGGTGAGCAGTTATTGAGCAGGTATGAGATGGACGCGCATAGGATAGCTGGGTTAAGTCACCACGAGATGTCTAGAAGTCTTCCGCTGTGTCTTAAAAATTTATTTACTTGATTTGTTTTAGCTTTTGGATCAGTTTTATTTTCATTTAACAGTTTTGGTTTGGACATGTATCGCTTTAAATTTATTTAATAAAGTACGTTTCTTTATTGTCTATTTGATATACTTTGCCTCGGGTAACCGAGATGGTAGCATTCCCGTGCATTAGGTGGTCCTGGTAAGGCACTTGGTGTATGGGGGTGTTACAAAGTGGTATCAGAGCGAAGATATTGGAACTTGTAACTAATGAGCCCAATGAACATAGAGAATCAAATTAAAATGAACCCGGGTAGGAGTTGTTAGGAGCTAATGCAAAGGCTTGGGAGACTTCCTAAAGTCGCGAAATCGCCCTACAACTTTGATTCGGTCACTATGGGGTGTCATGGGATCGCTATGTGTTTACTAATGTTCAATTGCATATGTTGGATGAATAAGTCATATAAAAATGTTGGATGAATGATTGTGGAGGAATGGTGAATGTGGTGGACAAAGGTGAAGAAGAAGTATATGGTAATATGTTGTGGATGAACATGCTGTATGGTGGGAGTGATTTATAATGTGGCTATAATAGTAACATGTGAATAGGAATGTTGTGTTGTATACATATATTTTGTTTGCGTAAAGTTATATAATAAGTTTATGTACTTGTCTACTGTTGTTTCATATGCACTTGTTATATGAAGAATGTGGTTGAAATGGATGAATTGATTGTAAAAAAAGAAAAAATGGAGTGGCAATTGCATGAGAATATTAATTTCGTGATTAAGAATATGTTTAGGTGACGAAGTGGAGTTGTAATATTGTTGTATTAGTAACATGGGAATAGGAGTTGTAATGTACAAATATGTTTTGTTTTTACGAAAAGTTATAAAGTTAAAGCATGCGGGTAGTACATGATTGATAAGTTGAATAATATATGTGCATGATGGATGTTGTTGTTTGGCTTTTGTAGATAGTAACATGTGGTTAGGGGTAGTGGTTTTATGAGTATTGAGTTGTTTTTCTTTACCTTGTTGTTGTTTAAGTTGTTTGGAAGTAAAAATCAAGTAGTTATGTTGTCCGATTATAGAGGGGTTGTCTTTAGACTGTTATAACTTGCGATGTATATATGATTTTTATGTGATTCCAATTGGAGGTGATAGATTGTTCCTTTGTGATTCTAACGATGGTTCACACACCCAAAATGACCAAGAAATGAGTGAGATATGACCGTTTTACGAAAATTGGACAGTGCTGAGAAATGCGTAGGGTACTCGATCGAGTAGCCCTTACTCAATCGAGTGCACCTCTTGTTACTCGATCGAGTGCCCCTTACTCGATCGAGTAGCCCTGGTAATTTGTTGTACGTGCTTCTGACCTTCACCTACTCGATCGAGTAGACATTACTCGATCTAGTGACCCCTGTTTTGGGTCATATGCTTATCTTTTTACCTCGTCGCATATCTTATTGGGTTATTTAATAGGAATACTCTGAACTATGCGGGTGCTGCTCAAAATACTCCAAACTCTATTTTAACTACCAATAAAACCAACAATTGCCCCTTTCGCTTATATTACAATCGGTCGACTGGCTACCTGCTAAACAGGTGAACTTTACTTTACACCTCTTTTAACCTCTCTTTTTCTTTTCTGTTTTAATTTTTTTTACTTCTTCTCCTACCTCTTCACCTAATCCCCATTAAAGCAACCAGTCTTCTCCAACACAGGTAAAGCTATATTTCGCCTTCTTAAAAAGTATCACATTGTTTTGCTATTCTGATATGCATAGATTTAATACATACCGTGAAAGGCCAACTATTAAAAGAGCAATGAAACATGATCTAAAGGAGCATTAAACAACTCAGTGACATTCATAAATCATACCACGAATAAATCTAGCTAGCTACTGACGTTTATAAAAAAAAAGAAGTGAAAAGCCATTTTCAACACACTTATATGTAATCAATATGTAATCATAGAGCTACATATTTTGTCTCCCTACTATCAAGATCTTGGAAAATGGCTCTTCTTCAGCTCTTCTTTCACTCTTCATTGGTAAAACAGTTGTGGAGGTGGGTTTATTGGAAGATATGTGAATAAACGAGCTCATTAGCCGAGAACAATTTTGGGTTTTGAGCGTCACTTGTTTTTTTCGATCCACATAAATTTTGATGCAAATAATAGTGAGCAATTTATTTGAGGAACAATTGAGAAAAACATTTAAATTCTAAGAAATATAAAGTACCGTAGAAATAAAGGAGAAAAGTAAAATTTAAAAAAAAAATCACAGGAAAAGTAAAAAGGGGTAAAGGAAGAAGATGAAGTTGGTAAAGGGGAAAGGAGTGGGCCCACGCTAAAAGTGACCTGTTAAAACAAGTTAAAAGGACACCAATTCTATTTAAAGGGAAGGAGGTAATTGTTGGTTTTATTCCTAGTTAAAATAGAGTTTGTAGTATTTTGAGCAGCACTCATATAGTTCAGAGTATTTCTATTAAATAACCCTATCTTATTTAATTCAAAGGTATTCTTTTGCTTCTTTATGCATTATTTTACATATGTGTTGGTCTTGATGCGTAAGTTACCCAATCTTATGATGTAAGAGTAGCACCTTATGATGGGTATGAGTTTGGTGGGAAGGACATAAGTTATATGTGGTTATGATGGATAATGGAAAAAAAAAGAGGTTAATGAGCTTATTGAGGCATGGATCATGTTTTGTAAGATGTGGTGAGTGATATAATCGCGAGTTGAGTAATGTAAAGCTAAGTGAATATGGGCAAGGGATGATGTAAGTCTAAGGAACGTCAGAATGAAAAGATTGAAAGGAAAGACGTGGATAGTAGCAACTTGAGATGTGTAAGGAATTATGGAGGGAGATGGTTAGATTTTGTTGGTTAAAAATATATGTAATGAAAGGTCGTTGTAGAAGGATGGAGAAGAGTGGTATATAGTGAACTTAGATGGAGACATGTGGCGACGTGGATTTGTAGATAGAGATTTAGTTTGGGAATTTGGATTATCAAGAGGTGAGCCTAGTGTGTAATTTCCTTGGGCAGTTAACGGTATGAAATGCGTTTTGGTTTCTAGAGGCGGTTGTTGAACAATAAACGTTGATTTTGTGGATTGATTAGTGGTAAGTGTGAGTGAGTAGAATGATGAGAGAGGACCCATGGTATGAAAGAGTGAGAAGCTACCGATATAAATTAATGGAATTTGAGTTTTAGAGCAACGAAAAGGTAACCGGATTACCAGAGAGTTAGGAACAAGGAGTAAGGAGATGAGCTAATAATTGGTATTGTTAAGTGTAAAGGGAAGAGAAGGATGAAAGTAAGATGAGAAAATGTCGACCAGAGTTAAGGAATATGAAAGTAAGGAATCATGGAAATGTGTGATAGCATCATGAGAGGGTGTGAGTTAATGGTTATATAGGAGTTTCAGGACAACATGTTAGCCATGAGATTCGAGGAAGTAAGGGGAGTAAAAGTTGGTAGAGTATTTGCACGATATGAGATTTAGGTGGTGAGTTAGGTGGCGATACAATTAAAGACAGAATTGGGATGAATGTTCAGGTACATTTTGTTGTTGGATTTGATGTTCGTTATTTGGGATGTTAATCGAAGATAGGGAAGAAACCGTGATATGTAGAGATGAGTGTAAGAGGTTTGATGTACGAACGGTGGTAGTGTTGAGGTGTTGTCACTAGTGGTTAAGGGCGATGATAAGCAGGAAAGATAACCATTCTAAAGAGGTTGATTTTGTAGAGACCAGATTGATATGTATGGTTGTGAGGAAGTATAAGATGTGGCTATAGGAGGTGGTTGCTAGTAGTTGAGTATTAATGGTATGGTTACATTTGGCAGGAGGTCATGGTTATGCGAATGGGAGAATGTGTTATGAGGGGCATACGAGTTAAGCTCGGGCGAGAGGTAACCTTTATCAAGTGGTAACTTACGTTATCATGATTGACTAGTTGGATGTGCTTACTGGTCTATGATGTGTATAAATGTTTGTGTGAGGTTCTGACCGCACGAGAAGTGGTATGGTGTGATAGTTATAAAGTTGTTATCTGAATGTTCTGTAATAATCTTGGGTACGGTAACCTAATGGAATGATATTCAAAAAGTAATAATTTGAGTGATCTGGCATGGCTAGTTATACTTTTATGTGTATTCATGATATATGTTTATTCCGTGAAAAGGTACGGATGATATTCATGAGGTTCTTATCTATTTATTCCGTGTAATATGTTGCGTTGTGATCTAGTAAAGCAGTTTTGAGTAAGTTTTCTTTTTCGGGAAGTTATACTGAGTCAGTGTTTATGGGAATTGTATAAGTTGTGATGTTTATCAATGTGGTTATTGTGCCTCGGGTGGTGATCCGGGCACGGTACTTCGTGTTGTGATGCGGGTATTTTCGCGCTGCGGTGCAGCTGTTGGTGGCGGTATTGCGATGCCGTCACCAGTTGTGGTGGAGTAGGCGGGATGATTACGATACGAGTTTTCGAAAGTACATACCAGTTATACATAGATTGTTATTTGTTTGCTGCTGCTTCTTGTGAGTTTTGGTTTGTACAGATAGACGGTTGTTTTGTTTATTGATGTTTCTTACCAGTTTAAGCTTGGGAGTGAGGGTGGAGTATGATATAGAAGAGAGTTGTGTATGTTTTCGTTGTTGTCATAGTATAGTAATATCCTGTTGATGGGGCACAGTTGCGAGAGGTTGTTGGAGTACTTGTGATGTTCTTTTAGAGGAGGCATTGGTTGACGTAATAATAGCAAGTGATTTGTGGAACATGTGTTGTACTGTCTAGAAGCTGCAGGTGGCTCATAATCTTTTATTGTCATGAGTATAGGGTGTTGGGGATTAGTATCATGTTAAGCTATGTATGAGTTCTGCGGTAATGAAAGAAAAGAACTTGAGGATCTAGTGTGAGTGTGTGTAATAAGTGTGGATCGTGAGTTATACTTTTGGAGATAGGTGCTTTGTATTGAGGAGTATGTCGTTTTACGGTAATGTATAAATTGGAGTATTGGTTATGCCAAGGATTTTGTGGTATAGGTTAGGTGGTGTGCCGAATGAATTGAGGTATGAGAACTATTAGAGAAAGAGAGCCCTGGATATAGGAATGGTTGTAGGTGTTGAGGTTATCGTCGGTTATCGTTGACATGTAGTGGTGATGAGGATTATGGGAAGTATAGCAAAGGATCTAGTATTAGTGGGTTACGAGGACGTAACATTTTTCCTTAGAGGGGTAGGATGCGACAAAGAGAATTTGATGGTTGTACATGTTACGGTATAATTGAATAAAGGATGGATTTGTGTTGTGGTTGATTTTATTAAAGGTGATGGCCGTGCTTGTAGTAGTGTGATGTCTAGGGAGTGTGAGTAAACGTCGATAGTGTTAACAGTTTGGGAGATGATGTTTAAGGGTGGTAGAATGTAACATTCCGTTTGGTGGTTAACCTCGCTTGGTGGATTGTCTTGATATTGGGTTTGCTGGTGGGTAATATGTTAGTGAGACGGAGTTAGCGACAATTGTGGATGGTATTCGGTAGTGTCATGGAGGTAGTGTCGAGAGGCTATAAGATAGTTCATACGAAATCGTGAGCCGCGTTGTGGAAGTAGGCATAGTTGGTGGAGTCAGTGTGAGGTGTACATGTGTTGTGGGTTGTGTTTGGAGTTGCTTTGAGTTTTCGTTGTGTCGTTGTATCATAGTTGAGTTAGTAAGCTTGTTTCGATTATGGGTTTGAACTTCAGGGACGAAGTTCATTTTTAAGGAGGGAAGACTGTAATACTACGGTTTTATGTGATGTTGGGTGCTCTATCGAGTAAGGCTTACTCTGTCGAGTAAGTAAGTTTGGTTTCAAAACAGTAGTCTGTCTGATGGGTACTCGATCGAGTAAGTCACTTACTCGACCGAGTAAGTCGGTCTTACGGGTTATTGTTGTCGGGATTTGTTAGCAATGCGAGAATAATATAACAACATAAGTCGCCAGTTTCTTTTCACTTTTACCCTGATCTAAATTCATAATAGACAAAAACAAGTTACGTTACTTCTTCTTCTTCTTCGCATTGCTATCAAATCCCAAGGCTTGAGTCGTCGGAATTCAGTGTTCTTTACGCCGTTGAGTCCATAGAGTTGTGGGTAAGATCCTAATAGCATTTTTATGTTGTTTCGTCAATTTTGGTTAAACCCTAATTGGGTAGATTTGGGGATTTTGGGTGTTTGATTGGCTTAGTAGTGATTGTATGATTGTATGTTTGGTTATAGGAGGTGGTTTTGTAGAGGACAACTTTTGATCCACTGCGTTTAATTGCTAATTGGTGATTGCCCTTCAGGTAAGGTTTCCTACTCAGTTATTGGTTACATATATATTGGTTGATTGATTGTTGGTGGTTGTTGATTAATAACATTTGTCTATATCGTATTGGAATTGGTGATTGTGATTTTGTAGTTGGTTGTGATTGTTTGTCTGTGGTTCTCGAGGTGCGTCCTCGGCTGAGTGGAGTCACTTGCGGGAGTGGCTTCACGCCCTTGATTCGCCCTCTGTGGAACCCGCCATAGAGAGGATGTGCACATTAAGGAACATGGGTTATCGCTCGGATGAGATGATCGGGGCTTAGGTGGGAACGGCTGCGGTCCCCCACTGGCGGTGTGGAATACTTGGTGTGATGGGTATTCTGGCAGGACTATATACTTTAATGTGTAGTCAGGTATGTGGAGTTGTGATGGAGATTGGGTGATTTGTGTACTGTATCTGTTGTATTGTTTTTGTGTAATCTGTAACTGACCCCGTTTAAATGTTTTTAAAACTGTGGTGATCCATTGGAGGATGGTGAGCAGTTATTGAGCAGGTATGAGATTGATGCGCATAGGATAGCTGGGTTGACTCACCACGAGATGTCTAGAAGTCTTCCGATGTGTCTTAAAAATTTATTTACTTTATTTGTTTTAGTTTTTTCAACAGTTGTATTTTCATTTGACAGTTTTGGTTTGGACACGTATTGCTTTAAATTTATTTAATAAAGTACGTTTCTTTATTATCTATTTGATATATACTTTGCCTCGGGTAACCAAGATAATAGCATTCCCGTGAATTAGGTGGTCCTGGTAAGGCACTTGGTGTATGGGGGTGTTACAATAATTCCTTCACTCTTTACTTGTTTATTGTTTATTGTTTCACTCTTTCATCATGTTTATACTTGTTAAGATGATTGACACCATTGTTAACATATTTTCCATGATAATGAGTGAATACACTACGCCAAATCTGACCATCAATAAGAAGCGTATCACATCGGTTTAATGCATTTAATAACGACACTTAGATGGCCGTTTTCAAAAAATTGGCGGAAACCTAGACCGCTCTAATAAGAATAACGGTTTTCGTCGAAAACCGTTCTTATTATAATGTGACAACGATTGTTTAACAAACCGTTATCAAAAACGTATTAACGGTTTCCAAAAACTCGTTATAGAATCACCCTTATCAACGGTTGCTAGACAACCGTTACCAGTTTAAGAAAACGAAGTTGTGGACATGGCCCACCTGCGTATGCCCAGCCGATCTGTGGACAACGGCTGCGGTCTTTTTGAAAGCCACGCTCGGCGGCGTAAGAATGCTTTCGACTGGATCGTTTTAGATCGGTCGGTTTCATCTCGGCAAGGGTCTCGAAACGATGCAAAAGATGTTCGGAGTCGCCACCAAGCATTTGTGGGATACTTGGAACCCGTTCGAATCCACTTTATACCTAGGTCAACCAAGGCAAAAAGCGGTGTTTGACATAGGTACTAAAGATAAGGAATCGTCCCTCTTTAGCATCCTATCTCTAGAATGACATTCGTACGCCCTGGATAAGGTCGTCCACTATCCAAAGTTTCTGAGTAAGAGGTGAAGGTACGTATTGGGAAGCCCTTTAATCAGACACCCAATCCCGCCATGTAGCGCCTCTACTGATCGATCTTGGTTGGTTAAATGCAAAAGTTGATAAAACGGGTAAATGCATGAATGCGCATCCACTAGTTTGAACCTAGCATGTGAGCTTTCTATGTCGGTTTGTTTAATCCAAGTATCAAGTATAAGATGTCGAGTTTGATTTAATGTTGATTTGCATGCAAGACAGAAATTAAACATCCATTTACCGAATTAGGTCTATGGTGCATAACGTGATCCATTTGTCTTAGTAAGGCGTTTTGAAAATATGATGTTGAATGGACAGATTCGTCGTCTGATCCGTCCGGTATCCGGGTTAACCGAAATCGGGATCGTCCTGGACGAATGCTGGAAGGGGAACAGACCCTGCATCAGGCAGCCAGAAGAGGCGCGAGCCTGTTGGCGATGCAAATGGGTCTGCCCTGGTCTGCATCAGACCAGCATAAGAGGCGCAAGCTGGTTGGCGATGCAAACGGGTATGCCATGCTAGGCTTGTGGCGAGAAACCGACGAAAGGGTATCAACTTGTTTGGCCGAAAAACTCGGTTTGAAAACCGTTTTAGTAAGTAAAAGAGTGTTTTGTTAAGTTTAGTGATGGTGTAGTGGTCGAGATGGTCGGTCAAGTGATTTAATGCACGATGACGGTACCAAACAATGTGTAAGGCTTGTGTTTACGATCGGTAGGTCCTAAACACATGTCGGATTGTGACTTGAGAAGTCGAGTCTAGAATTTTAAGGGAGAAAAGAGGGGGCGGACGCTCGCGTAACTCTCAAATGGTGGCATTTGAGGGGTATTTATAGGAAAATGGGTGGTTGTGTGTGTTTTGAGCGATGTGGCCGCATGGGCTGCTCAAAGAGGCGCAAGCCACGTCGCACGTCTTCGAGGTGTCTTGTCACTATCACACGTGGAAGTCATGATTTGTTCTATCCTAGGATTTGGAAGAACTTGATTTGTACTTGACCATGTATGATTCCGGAAAATCTTAACATGGAAGCATTTGAATGGTTTGTTTTTTGTGTTTGACTCGGTTTGACTCGTTGTTGGAGTCGGGATTTGAATTTTGAGTCGGTTTTTGGTCCGGTGTCGGTTTTGACTCTAGTTAGTGTCATTGCGACTCCGTCGTCATGCATTAAACACTCCAGGTACTTTTGAAAAGTTTTGAAATATTTTATTTTTGAAATCGTTTTAAGTTTTCTGACGTATAATTGTATACAAACTGTCGATGAAACGCTGCGATTCCTAAGCATGTTGTAGTCCGATAATCATCGGGTGTTTGTTGGAGACTCAACAGATATTGGGTATCTACAGAGCCCCCACTTTGACTGAGGCTTGGACAGGGCGAAGTCAAAGTAGAGCCCCCAAGTCAATCGAAGATTACAACCTGGAGACCGAAGCGACGTCGAGGCGGCTCGAAAGGATTCGGGCCAAGGACCTGCCGTCGGGAAGGGCGACGCCAAGGCGACTCGAGGGTACGAGCCAAGGACCTGTCGTCGGGAACAGTTTAGAGTCTGTCGACTATCCGTGCGGGTCGTTTAAAGTCCGTTAGACTACGTAGAAAGGCTCGCCAGCCATAAGAAGGAGTCATACCTGAGGCATCTTCGGGATATGTCCTTGAGCCGTATCTTATTTTTGGACAAAGGCTCGCCAGCTGTATTGCGGATATAAAGGGGCTCGCCAGCCGCGGTGCATATATGAAGGGGCTCGCCAGCCGCGGTGCGTATATGAGAGGGGCTCGCCAGCCGCGATGCGTATATAAAAGGGGCTCGCCAGCCGCGGTGCGTATATGAAGGGGCTCACCAGCCGCGGTGCTTATATAAAAGCGGCTCGGCAGCCGCGGTGCGTATATGACAGGGGCTCGCCAGCCGCGGTGCGTATATGAAAGGGGCTCGTCAGCCGCGGTGCGTATATGAAAGGGGCTCGCCAGCCGCGGTGCGTATATGAAGGGGCTCGCCAGCCGTGATGCGTAATGAAGCTCGCCAGCCATGTGCGTTGTAAGGCTCGCCAGCCATGTGTGTTGTAAGGCTCGCCAGCCATGTGCGTTGTAAGGCTCGCCAGCCATGTGCGTAATGAGGCTCGCCAGCCATGTGGGTAATGAGGCTCGCCAGCCATGTGCGTTGTAAGGCTCACCAGCCATGTGCGTAATGAGGTTCGCCAGCCATGTGCGTAATGAGGCTCGCCAGCCATGTGCGTTGTAAGGCTCGCCAGCCATGTGCGTTGTAAGGCTCGCCAGCCATGTGCGTTGTAAGGCTCGCTAGCCATGTGCGTAATGAGGCTCGCCAGCCATGTGCGTTGTAAGGCTCGCCAGTCATGTGCGTTGTAAGGCTCGCCAGCCATGTGCGTTGTGAGGCTCACCAGCCATGTGCGTAATGAGGCTCGCCAGCCATGTTGAAGGGTCGATTGATCAACCGTGGAAATAACCGTGTTGAATGGGATTGTTTCAGGAAGTTCGTTTGAATTAGCGGGCTTCGTGAGGAAGCCTCCGACATCCTATTTGGGGAATCTCGGTGTTTGTTTGTGGTGCCGGAAAGGGATAGGTTTGTGAGCCTAGCCCCTGGGGTCGGCAACGATTTTTGAATCTCGAGGAGAGATAGCGGTTTTTATTACCGTTGGTTTTGTAGGAAAGGGACAGATGTGTGCTCTGTCGTTTGATGTGTGTTTGGGGAAGACGATTTCAATTTCGTCTTTCCACAATTTGAGTTTTGATGAATGTTTGTTGAAAATTTGTGCGAATAGCGGGTTTAAATCCTGGTATATGGTTTTGTTTTTGACAGATGGGGGCTTTTAATGCCGCTATCGAAATTTGAAAAACAGCGATTTTGAGTTTCACTTTCGTGTTTAGATCGACGGTTTTTATTGCAGTCGTTTGAAATTTGAAGAAATAGTGAATTTTGAATTCCACTATTATTGTTTTTGAAATGACGGTTTTTATTGCCGTCGTTGAAAATTTGAGGAAATAGTGAATTTTTAATTTCACTATTATTGTTTTTGAAATGACGGTTTTTATTGTCGTCGTTGAAATTTGAAGAAATAGTGAATTTCACAATTATTGTTTTTGAAATGACGGTTTTTATTGCCGTCGTTGAAATTTGAAGAAATAGTGAATTTTGAATTTCACTATTATTGTTTTTGAAATGACGGTTTTTATTACCGTCGTTGAAAATTTGAGGTTTGTGTGGGAAATTGGGCCAAAACCTAAAATTCCGCTGAACAAAGCAAATGGACGCCTCATTGAGGCGCGAGCTTACCTGCGAAGGAAGGGAGCTTCCCTATTTTTGTAGAAAAGACGCGAGAACAGGCTGCTCCCTTCTCATTTCGTCGTCTCCAAAAAAATCGACAAAACAACAACAAATCGCCATTGTCGGGTCTTCTTGTTTGCTTGAGTTCGTGCCATTGTCAATATGTCACATCTCAAGGTATATAAATCCTCTTGAATCCATTTGTTTTTGTTTGTCTTTTTGTTGATTGAATTAGGGCGAAGCCTTAAACCCTCAAAAATTGAATTGGGCGTTTTTGATTGAGCCATCTTTGAGTGAAATTAATGATTGCATTAGGTTAGAAACCTGTTTAGGAGTATAAGGGTGCTTTTAGTTTGCATTCTGGTCCCCGTTCCCGCTCCCTATGCTTAAAAACGTGAATGAGGCGAGGAAACCGTCTCATTTCACAATTTCAAGTTTATTTGCTTGAGTTGTGTCTCCCACTAGGTTTTATTGTGGACGGGGAAGACGGTGTTTGCCACATTGAACCTTCGTCGGGGTATTTGTGGGCAAAATTGGAATTTTTGCCTTTTGCGACGGTCTTATGTCTGACAAAATAAGCGTCTGCTTGAGCTTAAATTGAGTCAGTTTGCTTTGAAATGGACCTTATTGGTAGTTTAGGTCGCTTTGAGATGTGATAAAATCACGTTGTTTTGTTGTGGTCGTATTTTGAAATTTTGACCCGTTTGCGTTTGAATTGGCGTAAAGCTGCCTTTTTTGAGCCGTGGAAAATCCCCATTGTGTCGGGAATATATTTTTGGTTATTGGCGTACCTTGTGTGGGTTGCGAGGTGCCGTTTTTGTTGTTGTTTTGACTCGTCTTTTGCTTGAAAAGAAGGGCGAGTCGCTTTTTGTGCGGTTTTTGTGAATTATTTTGCTCGGTTGGGTTCCGGCGGGATTGCCCTTGTTTTGTTTTGTTTTGTAGGTTTTTTTTGGATTTGTCCATTTTGTGCCGTCGTAATGCCGAAATTTCGGCTGACGTTCTCATTTCGCCTTTGATTGCAGGGGAGTGTGCGGGGCCTACTGGGTCCATTGCTGAGACTTTGGAGGACGAGGATGACCCTGGAGGAGGAGGAGATGACTGTTTTGTGTTACAGGCTTGGTTTTGTTTCTCCCTGGTGGCCTTTGCCCGACCGATGATCAGGTGTCGATCGTTGGCTGTCGTCTGCAGAGGTTCATATGTCCGATGAGTGGGGTTCAAGACGGGTGCGTTATTCCACGTTGCCGTCTTTGATCGTTGTTGAATTCTGACGATTGGGGTCCAACATCGGGGTAGCGTCCGATGTGACAGCTCCTTTTTGTCGCCGAATTCTGACGATTGGAGGTCAACGTCGGGATGACGGGCTGAGTCACGATCCCCGATTGTCATGTCATCCAAGATCTGCTAGGCATCATTTTCCTTTTTGTCATGGAGTAGGAACGAGGTATTACCGTCATGGTAACCACCTCTGCTTCCGATGTTGCTCCTTTTGTTCTCCGTGTTGCTCCCTTTCTTTTCCGATAGGAAGGGTAGGGAGTGCTTAGTTCGGTAGATGGCAGATAGCCCCCAGTTCGTTGTTTTAAGCCAGTGTCTGTATGATAGATGTCTGTACTAGACCCTGTTCGTATGGTCAGTCGTTTGTATCAAACGTGTGTCGATGTATTTTGCGTGAGGCGGTTTGTATATATGTGTTTTTGGACTCTGGTTTATTTGTGACTTTTGGCTTTTTTGTGTTGTGTTTTGGAGAAGCGCTATCGGCTGGTAGTTCCCCTTTGCTTCGCACTAGTTCCTGCATCGTTATTGTAGAAAACAGGCAACAGGTAGCACATATGCATAAATGTGAACACGTAAAAAGCATTTGATTGAAAACAAAATTAACCACGATGACTCGAAGTTAAAATTGAAATTTGAAATGATATTTTGAAAATTCCGCGACAAGTCGTCACGTTTGGATTTCTCAAAAAGAATTGATTTGAAAATTGAGCAATTAACTCGTGTTTGGAATTAAATTACGTCGAAATTTGTCGAAAATGATTTATAACTCGAAAAATTCAAACTCAAACCGCCAAGGGTGAATTCAAAATGGATTTTTGCGAGTGTATTTGATTTTTGCTGAGATCAAGGCTCGGATTTGTGAGAGCTTGAAATTTTGAAGAAAACTGACGTCGTGTTTATCAATTTTCGATTTTTGTGGAAAATGCGAAAAAAGCGAAAATTTTTCGGCATTTCATCTGATATGTAAACGATCCGTCGCGGATCGGGGCGACTAGCCCTTCCCCCTTAAAAAAAGAAGAGAAAAAACCCGTATGTTTAAAGCTGCGTCATGGAAACCGTGTCGAATTTCGTAAAACGCGAAAACAAGGAAATGTGAGTGTGAGAAAACACAAAACATTCTGGATAGGCCCGAAGAGGCGCGAGCCCTGCGGCGGGAGGTTTAAGGTGTCAGGAAGAAACACAACTTGAAAGGGACAATTCAAGGTGGGAATCCTGAGGAACAGCCCAAAGAGGCGCGAGCCAACTGGCGATAGAAACCAGCTTTCCCTTTTTTCGGAAACAAGGTGCTGATTGTTTTGTTATAAATAGGGACGTTTGTGCTTCATTGTTTCATCATCCGAAACACGAAAACATCTCTACAAAAACCTTCTTCTTCTTCCACAAAATTATTCATGGATGCTTTTGAGAATAGGTTGCAGCATTGGTGTCGGGATTTGTCACCTCCCGAAAAGTATCAACTCGTTGTCATGGGAGTTGGTCTGTTGGTGTTTCGTCAAGTCAAGGTGCAATCCTCATTTCTTGAAGCATGCTCTCGGTTTTGGGATTCGAAACACCATGTTTTCGTTTTCCCGAAAGGCGAAATTTGTCCTCTTGCCGAAGAAGTAGGTGCCATTGGTGGGTGGCCGGGTTATGTTCCGGTGCTTCCCCCGACTCGGTTGTGTTATAAGGAGAAGTTCCGTTCGATGTTGGGCTTGTCAATAAGTCAAGTCAACTTTCTCATTGCTCCTCATGGTGCGGATATGTTGGCTCTTATCAACATCTTCTCGAACCGGCTGGATGTCAATGTTTCGGAGGTGGCTAGGAGAAGGGCTCTTGCCTTTTGCCTTGTCCATGCATACCTCTTTGTTGATGCTTTGAAGAAGGAGGGGCCGAAATGCTATGGTAGCATGACCCTTGTGCATGTGATTGAGCAAATGGAGCATGGTAGAGATCCATCATGGTTGGTGCTTGGCGAGATCATCCAAGCTTTGGACAAGAAGGGCTCTTGTGGAGAAGCTCCCTCGTTTGGATCCCAAAGGATCCTCCAAGTATGGTTATTGGAGAGGCTAAGGTATGTAGAGCCTCCGGCCGATTCTTCTTCTTATTCCTTCCGTCACCTTACTATGAGGAAGAAGTTGTATTCGGATAGTTTTGCATCCACCGAGGCCTATTGGACCGCGAGATTGGTGGAGAAGGGTGGTTCTCACATCCGGTGGGTGGTGCCATGGTGGCACTTGAGGTCCTTCACGGGGTTGCCCGCTCCGGTTACTAGTTCTTGTTCTTTGATGGTGGTAGGTTTGAAGGTTTCTTCCTTCATTTATCCCGAAAGGCTCATGAGGCAAATGGGGCATCAACAAAAGGTGCCCGCTCAAGATACTCTTGTCCAAGAGAGTGTTTTTCGAAACTCCGAGCTTGTGGAGGTCTTCGAAAGATGGTGTACCACTCGGCCGCTTTGGGAGGTACCAAACCCCGTTGCCACGACATGGGTGACTCCCGCTTATGTCAAGTGGTCAAGAGCTCAAACCTTGGAGGAAAGGTCCAAATCTCGTAAGGATGAGGTTGTTGACTTGAAGTATAGAGAGGTTGGCAAGGCCAACCGTGCCTTATTTGAGGACTTTGTTGATGGAGCTAGCCCGGATGTGATGAGGCCACCAAAAAGGAGAAGCTCGGGTCCCAAAGATGTAGTGGGCCGTGTATGGGCTCGCTTTGGACAGAACATGGGGTCATGCAAGAGACCGGAGGCCGTCGCTGTTGTAGACCCGTTGAGGATCCGTTCCGAAGAGGAAGTTCATGTTAGGCGGGCCAACAAGAAGAATAAGGGGAAGATGTATCCCGAGGGAAAAGGCAAGGATAGAATGGAAGAATGAAGACCTCCATTACCCACTTTATTATTATGTTGTATTAGTGTTGTGAGTTTTTATTATGTTTGTACTAGCTACGTCTTGTATGTTTTGTGCTAGTTTTACTAGGTGAGATGTCTTAGTCGACATTCTAGCTTTGACAAGTTGTAGATTTGCCTAGCTTTATTTGTTGTTGAATTTGTAATCCTTCTCATTATTAATTAAATAAGAGGATTGCTTGTTCCAAAAGGAACTGTGAACGCTTGTTTCTTCCATCCATTTTGTAAAGGCAATTCGGCTCGAATTATCCTAAACATTGCACTTGGGAAATGGGATTTTGTGGGAAGGGAGAAAGACTTCTTTTTTTGTATTTTTGTGAGAAAGGGAATGTTTTTCCCTCTCTTTTTTTGAAAGTTGATATGGGGGTAAACATAAGAGAATGTTTTTTTTTTTATTATGGGGATGGTTGTATCCTTCTTGTGTAAGAAAGGACTGCCTACGTATCCACCTGAAGAGGTGAAATCAAACCAGGATCGTAGTTCGAAATGTTTTGTAAATTTATTTGGGTTTTGTGGTTGTATCCCTCTAGTGTAAGAAAGGACTGCCTACGTATCCACCTGAAGAGGTGAAATCAAACCATGCTCGTAGTTCAGGGGGTTTTGTTTGAGTGCAAATGGATGTTGCCTTTGACAGATCAAAAGGCATTCGAAACGGGCAAGGTGCCGCAACTTAGACTCGATAAAACATGCAATTTCAAATCAGAACGCGTTGAGGAACTTGACTTGAAAGGGTTAAGGTGGTCGCTAGTTGTAAAACTAGGGTGAGGTTGTCGGTCGTTACGGTTCAAGGGTAGTATTTCTTGAGTTGGTCTAGGTTGGTAGGGTTTGTAAAATCCTCCCCGTCTAGGTCACTCAGTCTCACTGCGCCCCTCGAAAGTATTTTCTTGACTAGGTATGGCCCGACCTAATTGGGTTTGAATTTCCCCCTCGGATCGACGGGTAATGGTGCTCGAACCGACTTGAGGACCAAGTTGCCTTCCATGATGTTCCTGGGTTTAACCTTTTTGTTGAATGCCCGTTGTATACGTCGTTGGTATAGCTGGACGTTGTGCACGACGTTGAGCCGCCGTTCGTCTAGAAGCGTGAGTTGTTCGAACCTTCGACGGGTCCATTCCGCCTCGGGAACTTGACTTTCCAGTAGGATGCGTAGAGACAGGAACTCTAACTCTACCGGCTAAACCGCCTCCATACCGTATGCTAGGTAGAAGGGCGTGGCGCCTGTTGGTGTTCGAATGGAGGTTCGGTATCCCCAGAGGGCGAAAGGGAGTTTGCTCGGCCAATCACGGTAATTATCTTGCATCTTCTTGATAATGGTGACAAGAGTTTTGTTTGCTGCCTCCACCGCTCCGTTGGTTTGGGGACGGTAGGGGGATGATCAATGTCGTTTGATCTTGTAGTTGTCCAGCAAGGCTTGTGTTTCCACCCGGAAGTGAGAGCCTTGATCGCTGATGATTTCATGGGGTACCCCATATCTGCAGATGATGTTGTCCTGGATGAACGTGGCCACTTGTTTGGCAGTCAAGACTGCATTGGTCTGTGCTTCCACCCATTTGGTGAAATAGTCGATGGTGACGAGGACGAAGCAATGCCCTTTGGTGTTTATCGGGTTGACTTTCCCGATAATGTTGATGCCCCAGGTCGAGAAAGGCCAGGGTGATGTCATGGTGTATAAAAAGGATGGTGGTATGTGTTGTATGTTGGCGAAGATTTGGCAATTGTGGCAATGTTTGACGTAGTTGCGGCAATCGGCTTCCATGGTGGTCCAATAGTAGCCTAACCACATGATTTTTCGGGTTAGCATCATTGGGCTCATGTGAGGGCCACATTCTCCGTCGTGGACCTCTCCCATGACTTTTTTGGCTTTGTGATGGTCAATGCAAAGGAGGAGAATCCCTTGGGGTGTTCTTTTGTATAATTGTTCTTGGTTTTTCATGAATTGTGATGCAAGTAAACAGACGGCTCTTTGTCCTCTCGCATCAGAGTTAGGAGGGAATTCGTTTTTGGTTTTGTAGTTGAGGATGGCTTGGTACCAAGGTTCATCATGGTTTTCCTCGTCGTTGTTGATGGCGCAGATGTGGGCTGGCTCGCTCCTTCTCTCGACACAGAGGGGCATCGCTGTCATGTCGTCAGGTATGTTGACGAGCGCGGCAAGTTTTGCCAGGCAATCAACAAATTGATTTTCCTCTCGCGGCAAGTGGAAGTAGTCGACTTGGTCGAAGAACTCGGCCTCTTGATTGATTTTTGCTCGGTAGGGAGCTAAGCTGTCGCTTCGGATTTTCCATGATCCGGACACCTGATTGATGATGAGTGAGGAATCGCCATGGACCCTCAGTCTCTTTATGCCAAGTGTAATGGCTGCTTGTAGGCCGATGAGGCATGCTTCATATTTGGCGGCATTGTTGGTGACGGCGAAGTCTAGTTTGACTGAGATCGGAACATGTTCTCCCTCTGGTGATATTATAAGGATTCCTACCCCGAAGCCTCTCAGATTAGATGCACCATCGAAGTATAGGTCCCATGCATCGGAGTCGGCACAAAGGATGTCTTCGTCAGGAAGTGACCATGTGTCGGTCGTTGGATCCTCGTTGACGGGATTTTCTGCTAGGAAATCGGCGACTGCCCTTCCCTTAATAACCTTGAGGGGTACAAATTTGAGATCAAATTCGGATAGCATGAGTGTCCATCTAGACAGCATTCCGTTTAGTACGGGTTTTTCGAAGATGTATTTGACCGGGTCCATCTTGGAGTAGATGTGAACCGTGTAGCTGAGCATGTAGTGTCGCAGCTTCTTTGTTGACCATACTAGGGCAAGGCATGACTTTTCCAGTTGGGTGTACCTTGTCTCATACTCGATGAACTTTTTGCTGATGTAGTAGATGGCTCGTTCTTCGCCGTCGACTGTTTGTGCTAGCATAGCGCCCATGGCTGTGTCGGTGACAGTCAGGTACAGGGATAAGGGAATTCCTTGTTGAGGTGGCATGAGGACAGGAGGCTTGGATAGAATTTCCTTTATCCTGTCGAAGGCCTTTTGACAGTCGTCGTCCCAATCGGTGTGATCGGAGGCGCGAAGCTTCTTAAAGACTAGTTCACAAATCAGGGTGAGCTTGGCTATGAAGCGGCTGATGTACTGAACCTGACAGAGAAATCCCCGAGTCTCCTTCTCGTTCTTAGGCTAAGGCATTTGTTGAAGGTCTTTGATTTTGGTTGGATCAATCTCAATACCTCTTTTGCTTACGACATGTCCCAGGAGCTTTCCGGAGGTGACCCCGAATGCACACTTCTGGGTATTTAGTCTCATGTTGTACTTCCGCAGACGAGCGAAGAATTTACGGAGGGCGCTGATGTGGCCGTCCCGTTATTTCGATTTGACGATCATGTCATCGACATATACCTCTACCTCCTTGTGCATTATATCATGTAGGAGAGCGGTTCTTTGATAAGTTGCTCCAGCGTTGATGAGGCCGAAGGGCATGACGGTGTAGCAATATATACCCCATTGTGTAGTGAATGCAGTCTTGTACATGTCTTCCTCAGCCATTTTGATCTGGTTGTACCCAGCATACCCGTCCATGAAGGATAGGAGGGCGTGCTCGGCGATATTGTCCACCAGGATGTCAACATATGGCAAAGGGAAGTCATCCTTTGGACTTGCTTTGTTCAGAACCCTGTAGTCGACGCAAACCCAAATTATTTCGTCTTTCTTTGGTACAGGCACGATGTTGGCCACACAGTCAGAGTATTCAGACACTTTGATGAACCCGACTTTGAACTGTTTATCCACTTCTTCTTTGATTTTCAAGGCCCATTCAGGGCGCATGCGGCGCAACTTTTGCTTAACGGGCTTAGCTCCGGGCTTGATAAGTATCTTGTGCTCTGCAATCTCCATGTCGATCCCAGGCATGTCTCTGTAGGACCAGGTGAATACGTCCTTGTATTCGTGTAGGAGGTCAATGAACTGTTGTCTTTCCGAGGGGTCAAGGGTTGTCCCTATCCTAAGTTCTTGAGGTGTGTCGTTGGTTCCTACATTAATAGGTTCGGTCTCCTCAATGATGGGGGTCCTGGTTTCCCGTTTGTCAATTTCTTTGGCTAGGTGAGGTGGGTAGTCAATCAAGTCAAATTACTCATAGTCATTCAGAATTGCATTGCAGTTAAATTGAGACGAGTCGTAAGCAAACTTAGCGTTCATTAAGTCGACTTGAGTGAAAAGCTCAGATAGGACATACATCTCATGGGTGGTTAGAGGCGACACAGCAGAGGAGGTGGCCCCTGGAACAAGCTCCAGGTTGTCACCTTCTATGGGAGTGGGGACGACCCTAGTTGACTCAGCCTCTGAAGCAGCCACAAGTTTGTGATAGAATAGTGGGAAGGGGACCCTGACTGGGGCATCAGGAGTGCTAGGAGCTAAGACAGACTCAGACTCAGACTCAGACTTAGATTCTTCTTCATTTCCCTCTTTGAACATAGGGCCTTCTCCAGTTGTAATCTTGAGAATGCGGCCGTGACGATCGGTCCACTTGACAGTTTTCCTCCAGCCTTGTGTAGCTTTCTCTGGGTCAGTATCAGAGATTAAGGCGGTGGGGTCAAACTGGTTGTCCTTTAGAGCAATGTTGATGATGTCCTCATAGTTGAGGTGCTTGATGTTGTCTTCTCCGAAGAGGAGAGTGACAGCTTGTCCGTCGAGGCATGGGGCCGACTCAGACTTGGTTAATGCAGCTTCGGTGTTGTCGGAGATGAAGTAGCAGTCTTGGAAGACTTCTACACCCGGGTGACGGACCTTGGCCACAGAGTTATAGATCTGCTCAGGAAAGCCATGGTGGAGTTCGGACTCTCCCTCGGGGACGAAGTATCCATTGAGGGTCAAATGATAGGGATGGAGAATAACTCCGTGCTTCTTGCGCTTCCGTATTAGGAGGTTCATCTCTTGGATGTCTTCATCGGTAGGCTCGTAGCCTAGCCCGAAGGGGATGTTGGGGACCTTAGCCTGTTTCAAGGGAGGTAAGGTGTTCTTTAGCGGATTGAGAGGTAAACCCGGGAAATAACCCTGGCGCATCAGAATGCGATTGACTGTGAGGTTGGCAAACGGGTCACAACCAAAGGGTGTTGATTCATCGGTTAGGGCGTTCACAGCTTGGAATCCCCACATCTCACTGTCGTCTTCTTCAATGGCTTGGGAGGCTATTCCCTTTTTCATAACGGCTTTGATCGGGGAAGCGGGAATTGTGATCGTCTTCCCGTTGAAGAGGACCCTGATTTTCTGATGAAGGGTTGAGGTAACTGCCTTGACGGCGTGAATCCAGGGGCGTCCCAGAAGCATGTTGAAGGAGGCGTCGATGTCGACCACCTAAAAACTAGCTTTCCTTTCCAAGGGTCCGGTTGTAATGGTTAGGGTGATAAGCCCCGCAACCTTACGACGAGTGCCTCATAAGCACGTACTCCTTGATTGGTTGGGACCAAATCAGCTTCTTTTATACCCAGTTTATGAGCTGTTTTGAGGGGAATGACATTAACCGCGGATCCGTCATCCACAAAAACCATAGGCACATTCTTTTTGAGGCATTGTACGGTAATGTATAGGGCCAGATTATGGTTGGCTCCGAAGGGTGGGATATCCTCATAAGAGAAGATGACCCGGTGTTTCAAGTCGGGGACATCCCTTGTCATGTGTGCTACCACTTCCTCAGGAGAGGAGACAGAGGGAACAGTCAGTTTTCCCAAGGATTGCAGCAGAGCTTGCCGATGCTCGAAGGATGTAGCAATCAGTTGCCAAATCGAAATTTCGGCCTTTGGTTTTTGCAATTGTTTGAGGATCGAATTCTCGGGAGCCTTTGGTTGAGTGTCCACGTCTGGGATGACCTGGTCATTCGTCGTTGGAACGACTGTTGAATTGTTCGGGTTTTGAGAGGGGCGTCCGGACCGGGTAAGATGACCGATCTCTTTCGCCTGTTTCCCTTTTCCCGCGACCACATAAACATCCTCAGCGTTATCTCTCCAGATACCATTGACTTCGGGATCTCGAGGGTACCTTGGAGGGGTATTCCTTGTTGGGCAGTTTTTGTGAGGGAAATTTTTGTGAGGGTAATTTTTGTGAGGGTGATTATTGTGGGGTGTGTGCCAGAATGGTCGCAGGAGTAACCCTTCCTGGTGAGGGTAGTTTTGGGTGTTTGGATGACCCTCCCTCGGGCACGGTGCTGGTGTTGGTGGGTTGAAAATCAACCGGCGGTAGGCATCGTCAAGTCGAGTAATCCTTTCGGAGAGACTGGCTATAGCCTCCTCAACTTGTTGGAACATGGCAAGCATGGTTGCGGCGCTGAACACGAATACCCCGTCCGAGGCATCCTTCTCCAATGCATTCACCTCGTCATCAATTGGTAAGATGAGGTGTGAGCAGTTTAAGGTCGGCTCATCATCGGAGATGGCATGGATTCCCAAAGGGTTCGTTTTGTTGTTTGGTTTAGTTGGTGGAGGCAAAGGTAATTCCCCCTTCTCGATCATGTCCTGAATGACGTGTTTGAGCTTGAAACATGTTTTCGTGTCATGACCTTTCCCTTGGTGGTACTGGCAGTAGGCATTAGGGTCCCAGAAACGGGATTTCTTGGCATCTGACGGCTCCGGAGTGGGTCCGATTGGTTGTAATTTCCCTTGGCCCATAAGTCTTTTTAGGGCGCTTGCATAAGTTGACCCTAGGTTGGTGAACACTCTTTGAGGGCGCTCAACTCTTTTCGCAGTTGGCTCGAGGAGGTTGACCTCGTCAATTTTGTTTGTCTGACCATAAGGGCGAGATCCGGTTGATGTAGATCCCTGGTAGCCTCTACCGGTGGTTTTGGCTAGGACACCCTTTCGGAGGTCATCTTCGATGCGGGTCTAAGGATTTGTAGATCCTGGAACGTCTTGATGTTTTGGTACCTCAGCAAGTTGGCATATACCAGGCGGAGATTGTTGACAAATTTCTCCACCAAAGTTGACTCACTTGGCTTGCTGACCAATTGAGTGCTTACTCTCCTCCAACGGGTTAGGAATTCTGTGAATCCCTCCTTATCATTTTGAGTTAGGACCTCAATAGTACGTGTGTTAGCCTGAATCTCGAAATTGTCGGCATACTGCTTAGCAAATTCGACTGCGACCTCATCCCAGGTAGTGAGGTTCTTCGGGTCAAGGGAGTAGTACCATTGGCGAGGGATCGGTTCCAGGGATGATGGAAAGATCCGGGTGAAGAGTTCCTGTTTGACCCCTTTTATGGCCATGTAGTCCTTGAAGGCTCGGATGTGATTGATTGGGTCCTCCACTCCCTTCAATTTGGGCACGTCGGTCAATGTAAAGTTGTCGGGTAGTTGATCCCCAACGGGTTCGAATCTCCGGTTGTTTTCGAGGTGGATGTTGTTACCTCGGGCTAGGAGTTGTTCTTCCAGGAGTTTGAGCCTTTTCTCAGTTTCAGTTAAGGGCGGAGTGTTGTGTTCTCCAGCTTCCTTGTTTTCCAGGGTGTCGATACGGGTCTCGACACGATCTAGGGTAACCTTAAGAGCAGTGAGTAGGCTGGCTAGCTGATCAGTCATAACATCTCTGTTGTCATTGTTGTTGGACGAAGTTGAAGACGGGGCCATGGTTCTGAGGCAGAAAAACGGCTCACAATACATCTCAATCCGACACGGTTCAAAGACTGAACGTAGACAACACAAAGGACGGAACAAAGATCAGACTCGACAAGACGAGGATGACCGTTTGTGGTACCTCGGTGCTGACTTGATTTATGACGTGACGGTGTTGACCGAACTTTGACTCGCGTCCAACGTGGTGGCCTGACGCCGTTGGACGAGTCTCGTGGTGAGACGACTCATAAGTAAAGACCCATAAGTACATTTGCTCTGACTCGATAGACACGAGGCGGAATTGGAATGGTGGACTGAAGTTTTCGAAAATAGAGATTTTCAAAAAGATTCATTTGTCGCTTTATGAACGGCTTCCGAAGAATAGGGATCTCCGAAAGTCGGTCAGTTGAAGAGTTGTCTTAAGTTTGTTTGCAAAAGACGGTTTGTGTTTGAGTCGGCTCGGAAAACAATGTACTATTTTCAGAGACGGTTTTTGAAATTCAAAATTGTATGTTTTGAAAATCAGGTTTTGAAATGTTTAAAAAAGTCTCGGGGACGGTGTATGGTCCTCTGGATTTTGAAAATGTCTCGAGAAAAGGGTGTGTGCCTTTCTCGGGCTTTGGAAGAGCCATTGTCGGCGCGAGACGGGTTAAAATCTGTGTCTTAACGCGGCGATTATAATGGCGTAAAAAGGTGTTTTGAAATGGTTGTAGAAAACCGAGTTTGAAAATCGTCATTACGACGGCCTAGAAAGGCGTGTTGTTTGAAATGGTTGTAGAGAACCGAGTTTGAAAATCGTCATTACGACAGCCTAGAAAGGCGTGTTGAAATGGTTATAGAAAACCGAGTTTAAAAATCGTCATTACGACGGCCTAGAAAGGCGTGTTGAAATGGTTATAGAAAACCGGGTTTGAAAATCGTCATTACGACGGCCTACAAAGGCGTGTTGAAATGCAACGGTCGGCGAAAGACCGAGGTTTGAAATGGCCATTATAACGGCGAAAAATGGTGTTTTTGAAAGTTTGAAAAATGACACGGAAGGACTTATGATCACATAACAAATAAGCACTCGCAGTTTCATTATATTATGCATAATGCTGACACGGGTTTTGGCTTAAAGGGTGGGTTACACACCAAGCAATCAAACCCCGATTTTCGAGAGGGATACCAATCCAAACAAAATGTGTAAGGAGGGTGCCCTAGCCTCGTGCTCGAAGGTGATGAAAGCTCTTTGATGAAATATAAATGTGTATCGCCAATGGTATGCTTGACTCAATCGGGATTCGAAACGCGGGGATGAGAAAAACTCATGCCGACGAGATGAGCCAATTGGTTGAAAAGGGTTAGGTTGTGGGCCTGGACAAGGAACCCGACTATGACCGTAATATCAATAAATGCATTTCAACCAAGACCTCGTTCGAGTCTCACCATCTAGGGATTACAAAGACACAAGTGTCCTAGTTTTCCCCAGCGGAGTCTCCAATCTGTGGACATGGCCCACCTGCGTATGCCCAGCCGATCTGTGGACAACGGCAGCGGTCTTTTTGAAAGCCACGCTCGGCGGCGTAAGAATGCTTTCGACCGGATCATTTTAGATCCGTCGGTTTCGTCTCGGCAAGGGTCTCGAAACGATGCAAGAGATGTTCGGAGTCGCCACCAAGCATTTGTGGGATGATTGGAACCCATTCGAATCCACTTTATACCTAGGTCAACCAAGGCAAAAAGCGGTGTTTGACATAGGTACTAAAGATAAGGAATCGTCCCTCTTTAGCATGCTATCTCTAGAATAACTCTCGTACGCCCTGGATAAGGTCCTCCACTATCCAAAGTTTCTGAGTAAGAGGTGAAGGTACGTATTGGGAAGCCCTTTAATCAGACACCCAATCCCGCCCGCGGTAGCGGCCTCTACTGATCGATCTTGGTTGGTTAAATGCAAAGGTTGATAAAACGGGTAAATGCATGAATGCGCATCCACTAGTTTTAACCTAACATGTGAGCTTTCTATGTCGGTTTGTTTAATCCAAGTATCAAGTATAAGATGTCGAGTTGGATTTAATGTTGATTTGCATGCAAGACGGAAATTAAACATCCATTTACCGAATTAGGTCTATGGTGCATAACGTGATCCATTTGTCTTAGTAAGGCGTTTTGCAAATATGATGTTGAATATATAGATTCGTCGTCTGATCCGTCCTGTATTCGGGTTAACCGAAGTCGGGATCGTCCTAGACGAATGCTGGAAGGGGAACAGACCCTGCATCAGGCAGCCAGAAGAGGCGCGAGCCTGTTGGCGATGCAAATGGGTCTGCCCTGGTCTGCATCATACCAGCATAAGAGGCGCGAGCCGGCTGGCGATGCAAACGGGTATGCCATGCTAGGCTTGTGGCGAGAAACCGACGAATGTGTATCAACTTGTTTGTTCGGAAAACTCGGTTTGAAAACCGTTTTAGTAAGTAAAAGAGTGTTTTGTTAAGTTTAGTGATGGTGTAGTGGTCGAGATGGTCGGTCAAGTGATTTAATGCACGATGACGGTACCAAACAATGTGTAAGGCTTGTGTTTAGGATCGGTAGGTCGTAAACACGTGTCGGATTGTGACTTGAGAAGTCGAGTCTAGAATTTTAAGGGAGAAAAGAGGGGGCGGACGCTCGCGTAACTCTCAAATGGTGGCATTTGAGGGGTATTTATAGGAAAATGGGTGGTTGTGTGTGTTTTCAGCGACGTGGCCGCATGGGCTGCTCAAAGAGGCGCGAGCCACGTCGCACGTCTTCGAGGTGTCTTGTCACTATCACACGAGGAAGTCATGATTTGATCTATCCTAGGATTTGGAAGAACTTAATTTGTACTTGACCATGTATGATTCCGGGAAATCTTAACATGGAAGCATTTGAATGGTTTGTTTTTTGTGTTTGTCTCGGTTTGACTCGTTGTTGGAGTCGGGATTTTAATTTTGAGTCAGTTTTTGGTCCGGTGTCGGTTTTGACTCTAGTTAGTGTCATTGCGACCCCGTCGTCATGCATTAAACACTCCAGGTACTTTTAAAAAGTTTTGAAATGTTTTATTTTCGAAATCGTTTTATGTTTTCTGACGTATAATTGTATACAAACTGTCGATCAAACGCTGCGATTCCTAAGCATGTTGTAATCCGATAATTATCGGGTATTTGTTGGAGACTCAACAGATACTGGGTATCTACAGGTGTTTCGAAAACCGTTACTAAATTAACACCAACAACGGTTTTTGGTACCCGTTGTTATGTTATAGCTACGGGTTTCTTGTAACCGTTATCATTTTCTATTATGAAAGAACGGTTCCTATGTACCCGTTGTCATTTATCATTTACGGGTTAAAAATAACCGTTATTGTAACACCCCCATACCCCAAATGCCTTACCAGGACCACTTATAGCATGGAAGTGCTACCATCTCGGTTTCCCAAGGTAATGTATATCAAATAGACAACAAAGAAACATACTTTAATAAAAGAGTTTAAAGTGATACAAGTCAAAACCCAAAACTGATAAAGTAAATACAACTGTTTCTCAAAACTGTAAACCCAACTGAAATAACTAAGTTCATGACACAACTGAAGACTCTAGTGACTCATGTGATAAATCCATCCCAGCTATCCCTCGCGTAAGCCATCTCATACCTGCTCAATAACTGCTCACCATCCCCGAATGGATCACCACATTTTTTAAAAACAATTAAACGGGGCCAGTACTGATTACACAAAACAACACAGCTGCAACAAGAGTGATACAACGATCCAATTCAATCAAACCAATCTCCATCATGTCACCACACACCTGACTACACACCAAAGTGTGTAGTCCTGCCAGAATACTCATCGCAACAAGTATTCCACACCGCCAGTGGGGGACCGCAGCCGTTCCCACCTAAGCCCCGCTCATCTCATCCGAGCAATAAACCTAAGTTCCTAAATGTGCACATCCCTTCTGTGGCGGGTTTCACGGAAGGCGAATCAAGGGAGTGAAGCCACTCCCGCAAGTGACTCCACTTAGCCGAGGACGCACCTCGCAAACCACATACAATTATACGATAATGACATTACACTATCAACAACCATTAATTCCAAATCCAATACCAATACGATATACAACAACAACAATTAATCACCAACACAACCATGTAATCAATACTGAGTAGGGAAACCCTACCTGGAATATCAATCACAGACCGTCACAGCAGCTGATCAATACCGTTCCTCTACGAATCCTCCTCCTATAGCACATATTCACATAATTACCACCTAATCATCATAATACACCCAAAACCCCCAAATCTACCCAATTAGGGTTTTAAGTAAACTTATCAAATCATTATAAAAATTATACAAGAAGCTTACCCTCGACACGACGATCACAGTGGCGTAAAGAACAAGACAATCCGACGATCCTAGCCTTGGGATTTGCTAATAACGCGACGAATGCGAACTACGTAACTCTTTTCTCTTCTCTTGAAAGGTTTTAGGAAGTAAAAATTGTAACACCCCCATTTATCTAAGAGTCTTAACTAGGCCTTCCTAGATAAGTGAGACTGTTACCATCTCGGAATGACCGAGGTGGTGAATAAAAGAGTTTAGTAAACCAAGGCAATTTAAATAAATTAAACTCAAATGTCTTTTACATATTCTTTTCTTCTTAAAATAAAAACAATACAATATTGCAGCGGAATTAAAAGACAACTAGTGGTGATAAATAAATAAATAGTGAGCTAAAACTAAGTCGTCCAGTCCATATCCTCACACGCCTCCCAAGCTCCTAGCCAGCCAGTCTCAAGTACCTGCCAAGTCTGCTCCCTTGTCACGGTTCATCACAGGTGTTCACGAATACACTGCCAACCACAAGGTTGAGTAGGAATAAACTAAACAACAATAATTATTTAATAAAAACACAACCAACCAATATCCAGTCGTTGCCAACTCATCCAACCATACCATAACTAACTCAACGATTTCACTGGCAGTAGCACAATCCCCTTAACACCGTGCCATGCTCAACTTAACTGGAAGTGGTACTCTCATACCATGCTCAACTGGCAGTAGTACCCTCCGTACTATGCACATCTGGCAGTAACAATTCTCTTGTTATGCACAACTGGCAGTAGCGTCTCTCCCGCTATGCACAACTCATTACAATACTCGTATGACTTATCAATAATAATCACAACAGTATAAATAACAGTGAGATCCATCTCAACATTTAATATAATACTCTCAACCACAATTCTTTATAAAACATATCTCAAACATAACTCCGTCATATAAGAACATAACACAAGGTTGAGTAGGATATTCCTACCTGAGACGGTCGCAAATCCAATAAGCCAAATAAAAGTAACAACGGTTACGAAGCCGAATCTACAATATAATAAAATGTGTAAATTAATAACTAACTACTAATTGCTTTATCATTACATTCTATTCTAATTAAATTATTAAGTAATTCACTTATTTAAATAACCAATTCTAATCCTAATAAATACATGGACACAATTCGTACAAGACTCATGTCACACCCTACAATTTACAAAGAACGTACCATACTAGAGTTGACTTTGGAATCATCATTATCACCATGATGACAAAACATACCACCATGCTCGTCACTTACAAGACCCACGCAAACCCAATCATCCACGCTCACTCATAGGACAGCCACGCACAAAACAACCATGACTCGCACCATAACCCGACTACCTACGACCCAACTGCCAGAACGCTCGACAACCAACCCACGGACAACACTCTTATCCCGCCCTAGAGTACCCCAATCTACTTAGAGAGGCCGAATCTAAGACCAACGAACATGGAGCTCAAAACAGCGGCCACCTCGTCGTAACACAACAACATCGAAACAACCCAAAAGACTGACCTACATACTCCTTATAATCATAATAAGACACGGTATAATAATCAGATTCTAACTTTGCCAGCAATATTCGTACAACGACCGCAACCTTTCGCCATAACGGTTCCAAAACCGAGTATCACGCCTCTGCGTCCAGCCCAATCCCAACCTCCTTTAAGGACCCTATAATGGTCTTTAACTACCCACAATATTGGACGGTAACATCGACCTTATTAACGAATGACCCGTATATATCAAATCTATCAATCTATACAATAAAAGAAACGCCTACGAACGAGAAAGATGATACCTTTGCTAGTTAATAAAGGGATGATGACGGGAAGACACGATGAAGATATCTGTAGGAGTAGGAACTTGCGAATTCCAACACCAAATATAATATAGAGAAGAGATAATATAATGCTCAAGAAAAATATATTAGCTTCTTACTAATCATAAGAATTTACACAGAATTTATACATTACAAAAGGTTAAAAATAACCTTAGTTTACTAAAACAATATGTGAATATTATCTTCCGCAAACGAATGACCTCTATTCTAAACAAAGTAAATTATTAAATTTACTATTTACTATTTACTATTTATAGTTTTCTAAATTCAAGTTTGATTTTCTTCACTCCCCCTCAAACTTGAAATAGTTTTATTTGACTATCAAAATTTTACTATGCCAAGCATAGCTTTGAACTTTTCAAATAACTCCGCCTTTAAAGGCTTTGTCATAATGTCGGCGACTTGTTCTTCAGAACTGCAAAATTTGAGCTCAATTTCTCCCCCTTTTACAAGCTCTCTTATATAATGATATTTGATATCGATGTGTTTACTTCGTCCATGAAACACTGGATTCTTAGATAATGCAATGGCTGATTTATTTTCACAATATATTCTTGTTGGACTATTTTGAACTTGCTTGAGCTCCTCTAACATTCTACGCAACCAAACTGCATGACATGCTCCACTTGTAACGGCCATGTATTCTGCTTCTGCAGTTGATAAAGCAACAACTTGTTGTTTCTTGGATGACCAAGAAATAACTCCATCTCCAAGATAGAACACATACCCTGATGTGCTTTTACGAGTGTCAAGATCACCTGTCCAATCACTATCGCTGTATCCGATCAAATTTAATGTACTCGAGTTGGTGTACAAGATCCCATGATCTCGAGTGTTATTCACATAACGAAGAATCCTTTTTGCTGCATGCATATGAGATTGTCGCGGCTTATCCATGTATCGACTAATTAATCCAACTCCATAGACAATATCAGGTCTTGTAGAAGTCAAATATCGGAGACTTCCTACAATACTTTTAAAGTAAGTTGTATTTACATATTCTCGAGAACCTTCCTTTTTCATCTCAATTCTTTCTGCCACCGGAGTTCTGATAGGTGTGGCTGCATCCATTTTGAATTTCTTCAAAATATCCGTGGCATATTTTTGTTGCGACATAAATATACCTTCCTTGGTTTGACGTATTTCAATACCAAGGAAATAGGACATCAATCCCAAATCCGTCATCTCAAAATACTTCGTCATAGCCTTCCTGAATTCATCAATCATATTTTTACTATTTCCAGTAAATATCAAGTCATCATATAAACACAAGATCAATATTTCTCCATTGTCTTTTGTCTTAATATATAAGGTGTGTGCATATGGACATTTTTTAAAACTATCTTGTAGCAAATATGAATCAATACGAGAATACCATGCATGAGGTGCTTGTTTCAAACCATATAAAGCCTTCTTGAGTCGATAAACTTTATTTTCTTCACCTTTCTTTGTGAAACCAGGAGGCTGATCAACATATACTTCTTCTTGAAGTATTCCATTCAAAAACGCAGATTTAACATCCATTTGATGAATCTGCCCTTCATTCTTAGCAGCAACCGACAGAATCATTCGAACGGTGTCCATTCTAGAAACTGGAGCAAACACTTCAAAGTAATCAATACCAGGCTTTTGCTTGTAGCCTTTCACGACCAATCTTGCTTTATAACGATCAACCTTGCCATCAGGTCTATATTTTGTCTTATATACCCATTTTACACCAATGGGTTTCTTTCCAACTGGTAAAGTAGTAAGCTCCCAACTATCATTCTTTTCGATAGAATGAATTTCTTCTTTCATTGCTTGGATCCATTTCTCATCAGCTACAGCTTCTTCAAATAAGACTGGATCACAGTCAGCAAATAGACAAAAATTAACCAAAGATTCATCAGTAAAATCTTCATCTGTATCATCATCGTCTCTGGTCACTATAAAGTCTTTATATTTTGATGGCATTGTACGCTTTCTAGGAGGTAATTCTGTTGAAGATGATCCATCTGTTCGAGTATAACTGTCTTTCGTCGATGCAGTTGTAGTGCCAGGATTGATGTTTCTAGTACTTTGATCAACACCTTTTTGATTAGTAACAATAAGATCATCCGAGTGATTCCACTCCCATGCGTCATTTTCAGCAAATTGAACATCTCTACTGATAATAACTTCTTATTTTACCGGATCATAGAGTTTATAACCCTTTGTGGAATCGCTATAACCAATAAAAATACATTTTCGACTTTTATCATCAAGTTTCTTCCTTTTATGATCAGGTATGTGTGCATATGCGACAGAGCCAAATATTCTCAGATGAGATACATCTGGCCTTTTCCCACTCCAGGCGTCTTCTGGAGTCAACCCACGAACACTCTTTGTGGGACATATATTCAACAAACTGCTTCTGCCCACAACGGCTTTAGTAAAGATTTTGCTTTAAGCATGCTTCTTGCCATCTCAAATATTGTTCTATTTTTCCTTTCAGCTACACCATTTTGTTGTGGGGTGTAGCTATATATCTGTATGGACTAATTCTAACGGTTTCATAGCACGTCTTGATTTCCCAATAGGAAAAGAATCTCGGTGATGCTTCCCGAGTATATAACCCTCACAAAGGCTGTCAGGGGTATCTATTAAGGTAGACCCTGTTGGAGCTTGTGTCCTCCACAAATTAGTGTGATAACATTTGTAAATCTCTTACAGGTTCACAAGGGTATACTTCGTATTTTAATCAGTTGATTAACGATTACCTAATAACGGTTGACTTGCTAGAAAGTTTGACGTTATTATCATACAGATGGCGGTGATCAACTGGTCCCTAAAGGTCACACCTATAGGATGTGTTTGAGAGATGTGGTTATAGAAATATAATCACATTGATGCCTTATATGATTAAACAGTTAGTCAATGTGTTGATGAGACAATTATTTAATGAAGATTAAATAATATTAGTTGAGACGAATTAACTGTCAATTCGTAAATTGAATATAATAAGTTATATTTAATTAAATGTATGTAATGTTAGCTTGGATGAATTAATATGTTAATTCGTAATTAAATGTAATCGGTTATATTTAATATCAACAAGATGAATGTGTCATAGTGGTAATAGTGAGGGTACTCAAACCAAGAGGTCATGGGTTCGATCCTCACTAGATGACAATTTATATTCAACACTTTTATACATTTTTGGAAACCGAAAATAAGGAATTAAAACTCCTTATTATCTCGGTATATGGGCCGAAATTAGGAGATGAGAAATCTCCCTATGGACTTCTCTTTTTCGGTTATAAGAAGAGGAGAAGGGAGAATTTTTCTGACCTAAAATTCTTTTTCCTAATTCTTGCCTCCTCTCATCGGAAAAACACAAAAACCTAAAACTAATCAGTTAATTTTGGATCGATTCTAGCAAAATAAAAGGGCATTTCTCGGAGCATCTTGGGTGCAACTAATAGGCGAATATCATTGCGATATTGTTCTTAGGCCAAATTTGCTAGGACCGAAGGTTGATTCTTCATCTCTTTACCCTTTCGTTTATGTATTTTAGTTTTATGACTAGTATTCATCATCTTATAATTCGTTATAATCCTTAAAGTTAAGGGATGCATACAGATAAATCCCACAAGTGGTATCAGAGGCAAGGCCACGAATTTTATTTTGATGATTTTCATAAAATGTTTTTGCATAAGTTGAAAGGAATTTCGAAAAGAGAAAAAAAAAATAATTTGGTTTCGGCTGAAAAATTTTTTTCTGCCGTGAGGTAATTTTTTTTACCGTCTGTTTTTCTCGTTTTTTTCTCCTTTATTGTTGATTATTATTTTCATTCCGATTTTTCATATTGTTGTTTAATCAGTTAATATAAACATATGATAAATTGGTAGTTTTTGATTTAATGAAGATTAAGTTAAAATTTAAATGGAATCGTCATGTTGATGATATAAAAATTGTTTTTGCTATATAGTTTTTGGCATATAAGACTAATCATGTTTTATTAATTCATATGCTAATCATGTTCTAATAGCAACTATAAACAATTTTTTGTTTCATCGAATTTTGTTTTAGGGCATTTTTGCCGCAAAAGAGACATAAAAGAGGCATTAGGGTTCATGTTTGTTTTGAACCGTGAAAATTTTTTTTTTTTTGCTGTTACTGTTACTGTTCACAGGGCAGATTATTAAAAAAAAAAATTTGTTTGTTTCGGTTTTTTACAGAAAAACCGTGTATAAAAAAAAACGGGTTGTTTTTTTGTTTTTTCTATTTTACCTAAAAAAGAAAAAAAGGGGAAGGGCTGTTTTTTTTGTTCAGCCGTGAGCTGATATATAAAAAAAAAAAAAATTTTTTTCGTTTTGCTGAGAATCAAAAAGAAAATAAAATGGTTTTTGTTTTGTTTTGGCAAATTAATTATTGTGAAGCGGTTCATAATTAATAGATACCTAATTATTTTAAAGTAGTTTAAAATATTGATGGATTAAATTCATATTACAAGTTTAATATGAATTAAGTTTGAAATTAATGTGATCAATTGAGGAATTGTCACTTAATTTGTTAAATAGGTGGTTTGGATAAAATTAATCTACATAATTATAGAATTATGTCTTGCATGTTTAATTTTTTTTTAGTTGATGCTTTTCTTTTGTTGAATGAATCGTTGAATGGATTTTATTTACGTATTTTTACAATCGGTTGTAATTTGTAATACTTAGTGTGGCCTTAGTCAATTATGTTTTCGTAATGAAGGAAACATAATTTTTATGTAATTATGAGATCTCGAATCTCCTTTATTTTTCCTTTAGTTTTAGGTTTTGAAATTAGAATGTAATAAATAGGTTTATTATGTAATTTTATTTATTGTAATTTCAAAGAAGACTAAAGATGGAGATTGGAGCTCACTCCCGCTACATGGATCAAGATGGAACATCAAGACAAGCTTCTCGGGTCCAAGGATGGATTCCAAACTTGTATTTATGTTCATTTTGATAGGATAGGCCACACTAGGACTTTATTATTGCTTTTACGTTTTTCATTCCTATTGTTTTTCATTCACATGATAGTTTTTGCATCATATTCCGCCTAAAACCAAACCACCTACTACTAAAATGCATGAAAATTGACTCATATAGATTGTATGTTAGTTTTCATGGACATACAGATGTCACATTTTTAAGCCATCACCTTAGTTTATTCATTCTCGCATGCTAGATATTAGTTCACTTAAAATGAATTAAAATAAAGTTGATGGGATCTTCCTCTAAAACGGAAATTGAGATTAGTCTTTATAAGGGCAAACAACTATGAATCCCTTCTTCGTCGGTAGGCATAATATGACCCCTTCTACGTTGGGTAAGTAGTTGTGTTGACTTAGTTTACCTCAACATCAAAGTCCTAAGAGTTTCTCGTGATTATGATGGACTAAAGATAGAATTTACAGAAATTTATCGACCAAGAATTCTAACGGTAGAATTAGCTAAAAGGTTAGCTTATCAATTTACAGAGAATTGAGTCTTGGGATCATTTATATAATTCTTGAGGGAGGTCAATTGTATAAATGCATGAGTCTTCGCGTTATAACAGTATTGGATTAGACTTAAAAATCAAATCGATGCATAGGCTTATTATTCAATTTTCTTTTCGCAGTGTAGAACACGTTAATTTTACTGTTACAACAAATGGCTGGAAATAACGAAATCCCAATGCCAAGTGCCACACTTGATCGCGTGTCCTGGCTGAAAGTTTTTATGGACAATATGAATCAGTTCACACGTCTGAAAAATGACGGGTCCAACTTTGCGGCCTGGGAGGCAGCACTACGGAATGCTGCCATTGCTGACGGTAAGCTCAGGTACTTAACTGAGCCAATACCGGTAAACCCAGGCCCCAATGCGGGAGTTAACGAGTCACTTGCTTATAGTGATTTCGTTATGGAAGCGGGTGCGATAAAGAACGTACTCATCTTTGCAATGGAAACAAATTTGCAGAGACGCTTCATTGCCCAAGGTGCAAACAAGATTTTCACCACGCTCACTAACGAGTTCTCAAAAGCACCGAGAATCGTTACATATGAGCATACCTGTCGCTTCTTTGATGCGAAACTCCAGAAGGGCTAACAGGTTAGCCCACACATTCTTCACATGATTGAGGATGTCGAGAAGCTGGAGGCACTGAATTGTAAAATCAGTAAGAGCATTGTCATTGACCGAATGCTTCATTCTCTTCACGATGGTTTTGCCCTTTTCAGGGCGAACTACTACATGAATGACTTGAAAAAGAGTCCTCATGAGCTACACTCCCTTCTCGTACAGACCGAGAAGGATATGAAATTGAGTGGGAGCATGAAGCAGGATGTTCTCATGATTTCCAATAAAAGTAAAGGTAAGGGCAAGGCTCATGGCGACCTAGCTGTAGGTAAGCTAAAGTTAAAGAAGCCAGGAAATGGTAAGAGTGGGCCTGGTGAGACTAGTGGCTCACAGGGCAAGACAAAGAGCAAGGGCGGTGACATTGAGTGGCACCATTGTCACAAGACTGGACATTGGAGGAGGAACTGTCCCGTGTACCGTGAGGACATTAAAGCAGGCCGCGTCGTTCCTGTTGGTATGTCATCTTATATTCATATGATTGAGATTAACCATGCAAGTTTCGGAACTTGGGTACTTGATACTGGTTGTGGTTCTCATCTGTGTAATCATTTGCAGGGCCTAAAGAACATCATACCTCTCGAAAAAGGTGATGTGGACCTGCGAGTCGGGAATGGAGCACGAGTTGCTGCTGTCTCGAAGGGAACATATGTAATCCAACTCCCTAGTGGTTTTGAGTTATTTTTAAATAACTGTTACTATGTACCCAGTTTATCTAAGAATATTATTTCTATTTCCGTACTCGATATAGACGGTTTTGCATTTTCAATAAAGGATAATAACTGTATTTTCTTTTTAATGAAATGATTTATGGCAAAGCAGTTTCCATGAATGGAATTTACATCTTAGAGCAAACCACGGAAGTATTAAACGTGAATAATAAGAAATTAAAGGTTGGTGACAAAGATCAAACCTATCTATGGCATTGTCGAATGGGACACACAAATGAGAAACGCGTAAAGAAACTTGTCGATAATGGGACTATTCCCGCATTCGAATTTTCTACATATGGCACGTGTGAATCATGTCTCATTGGCAAAATGACTCGAATTTCCTTCAAAGGTGTTGGAATGCGCGCTAGTGACCTATTAGGACTCATATATACTGATGTTTGTGGACCTATGTCAATTACCGCTAGAGATGGCTATAGATATTTTATCACTTTCACGGACGATTTGAGTAGATACGGATATGTCTACTTAATGAAGCATAAAAGTGAGTCCTTTGAGAAATTCAAGGAATACCAGAATAGGGTTGAGAACCAACTGGGTAGAAAGGTTAAAGCACTCCGTTCAGATCGGGGTGGCGAATATCTTTCAAATGAGTTTGATCAACACCTTAAAGACTGTGGAATCGTTTTGCAGTTAACTCCACCTGGAACACCTCAATTAAATGGTGTGTCCGAACGGAGAAATCGGACCTTACTTGATATGGTTCGATCCATGATGAGTCACACGGTAGTGCCTGATTCATTATGGGGTTTTGCTCTTTTGTCAGCTGCTCTTATACTTAACCGAAGTTCGACTAAAGCTGTCGACAAGACTCCATATGAAATGTGGAGGGGAACGGTCCCTAACTTGTCCATATGAAATGTGGAGGGGAACGGTCCCTAACGGTCCCTAACTTGTCAAGACATACTTTATAGGTTATCCAAAAGGAACATTTGGTCATTACTTCTATTCGCCTACCGAACATCGAGTTTTTGTTGCGGCTAGTGCGACGTTCTTAGAGAAAGAATTTCGCGAGAACAAGACAAGTAATAGAACCTTCGAGCTGTCGGAGATTCCAGAACCAACAACCGAGGAACAGATAGAGGAAGTTGTTCCTCCAACTGATGACACGGTTAATATTCCTGAGGAACCTAGGAGGTCGGGTAGAGTCTCTCATCCTCCGGCCAGATACATTGGTATGGTCGAGGTGAATGACGTTTTACTCCTAGAGAGTAATGAACCCGCTACCTATAAAGGTGTCATGACCTGTTCCGACTCAAAGCTATGGCTCGAAGCCATGCAATCCGAGATGGACTCCATGTATGAGAATGACGTATGGGATCTTGTTGATTTACCTAATAAGGTAAAACCTCTACAGTGCAAATGGCTTTACAAAATAAAGCGTTCTGTAGACGCGCAACCAGATACCTATAAAGCACGACTAGTGGCAAAAGGTTTCACTCAAGTGCACGGATTGCATTATGATGAGATTTTTGCACCTGTAGTCATGGTACGTTCCATTCGGATAATCTTAGCGATTGCCGCTTTTCATGATTATGAAATTTGGCAAATGGATGTGAAAACCGCCTTCTTAAACGGTTATTTGGAGGAAGAGTTGTACATGGTGCAACCCGAAGGTTTCATAGATCCTGAACATCCTAAGAAAGTATGCAAGCTTAAGCGTTCCATTTATGGACTTAAGCAAGCTTCTCGGAGTTGGAATCATCGTTTCGACCAGGTGATAAAAGAGTATGGTTTCACTCGATCGGTCGAGGAACCATGCTTATATATCAAGTCGAGTGGGAGCAATATTGTATTCTTGATATTGTATGTCGATGACATACTCTTGATTGGGAATTACATTCCTCTCTTATCTTCGGTTAAAGGACGGTTGAAGAACCATTTCCAGATGAAAGATCTGGGTGAGGCACAACGCATTTTGGGAATCCGTATCTACCGAGATAGATCACGACGGACGTTATCACTTAGTCAGGAGTCTTATTTGGATAAGATTCTTAAGAAGTTCAGCATGATCAACTCCAAGAAGGGGAACCTTCCAATGACGTCTGGGATGCAGTTAAGCAAGTCTCAGTCACCCACGACGCCTGAAGGAATTGAGCGCATGAGTCGTGTTCCTTATGCATCTGCAATAGGATCAATCATGTATGCCATGATATGCGCACGTCCAGACGTGGCATATGCATTGAGTATGACGAGTCGGTACCAAAAGAATCCATGTGCCTACGGAGGACTAAGGATTGGGTATTGACTTATGGAGGCGATACTAAGCTATGCGCAATCGGTTACGCAGATGCTAGCTCCCAAACGGATTGAGATGATTAGAAATCTCAGTCTAGATTCGTTGTTACTCTTAATGGTGCTGCGGTCAGCTGGAATAGTTCCAAACAAGATGTTGTAGCAGATTCTACTACTGAGCCATTGAAAAATGATAAGCATAGAGGGCACGTTATTTCCATGAGAATTAAACGTGTACCTGAGTTATAGTAGTTGATTATGAATTCGATACGTTATCTTTTTCATATACTATTTATAACTTCATCATTTTATTATAATATTTTGTTTTTCATGTGGATTGTACTGACAACTTTGAACGCCACAAAGTGAACTGAATTACATTATATTTTGTTTGGTCAGAATCGCCGTAAAGAGTCGATAACTCGGCTATTATATCGTGCAGTCGATTGATGGTGGGTTCAACGAGCCATAAGTCAAACGGTTGACTGATCGATCACAGATGCGAGATTATAACGATACCTCGTAGGACAAATTTTTGTGACAACGGAATGGAGTCCTAAATGTTTAAAAACATTCGGTTCCAGGTCGTGGATTGGACATCCATTGTGTTCCTAGAGTCGATTCTTTTGACTATCGACTGTCTCTTGAGATTAAGACAGTTTTTGGGTGACTTTGGTTTCTTTCTCACGGTCGCCGTGAATCGGAGGCTAAGTAGATTTTTTCGGGTCATTTCATCGTGCTTACATCTGCAGGATTCGAGTTGAGGAAAATATCCAACCCTTATCAGGTATAGTCATTTCTCAGGGCCACTCGAGGAGTTGTAACTGAAATGCATGGCCATGCTCGAATGATGATTCGTTTATCAGTTAAGTTACTCTCTACTCGGGGAAACCACTCTTGATACAGATCGCTTGTAAAATACGACCTTTGTGAATCTGGATTTGCAAATTGTTTTACATTGAGTGGGAGAAATTTTAGGATATGAGAATCGGTTATCGCTCATACACTTGTGAGGACAAGTGGGAGTTTGTTGGAGCTTGTGTCCTCCACAAATTAGTGTGATAACATTTGTAAATCTCTTACAGGTTCACAAGGGTATACTTCGTATTTTAATCAGTTGATTAACGATTACCTAATAACGGTTGGCTTGCTAGAAAGTTTGACGTTATTATCATACAGATGGCGGTGATCAACTGGTCCCTAAAGGTCACACCTATAGGATGTGTTTGAGAGATGTGGTTATAGAAATATAATCACATTGATGCCTTATATGACTAAACAGTTAGTCAATGTGTTGATGAGACAATTATTTAATGAAGATTAAATAATATTAGTTGAGACGAATTAACTGTCAATTCGTAAATTGAATATAATAAGTTATATTTAATTAAATGTATGTAATGTTAGCTTGGACGAATTAATATGTTAATTCGTAATTAAATGTAATCGGTTATATTTAATATCAACAAGATGAATGTGTCATAGTGGTAATAGTGAGGGTACTCAAACCAAGAGGTCATGGGTTCGATCCTCACTAGATGACAATTTATATTCAACACTTTTATACATTTTTGGAAACCGAAAATAAGGAATTAAAACTCCTTATTATCTCGGTATATGGGCCGAAATTAGGAGATGAGAAATCTCCCTATGGACTTCTCTTTTTCGGTTATAAGAAGAGGAGAAGGGAGAATTTTTCTGACCTAAAATTCTTTTTCCCAATTCTTGCCTCCTCTCATCGGAAAAACACAAAAACCTAAAAATAATCAGTTAATTTTGGATCGATTCTAGCAAAATCAAAGGGCATTTCTCGGAGCATCTTGGGTGCAACTAATAGGCGAATATCATTGCGATATTGTTCTTAGGCCAAATTTGCTAGGACCGAAGGTTGATTCTTCATCTCTTTACCCTTTTGTTTATGTATTTTAGTTTTATGACTAGTATTCATCATCTTATAATTCGTTATAATCCTTAAAGTTAAGGGATGCATACAGATAAATCCCACAGACCCGTGACCATATCCTTTTGAGCCAATAACTTTAGTCCTCGAAAATTCAAATGCCCATAGTGAAGGTGCCATAACCAATTGCTGTCTTTAATCATTGCCTGTAAACTCATAATAGTTTTCGGCTGAAGATATGAAGGAAACATACGATTTTTTGTCATACTCACTTTAGTAATTAATTTGTTATTCTTTCCTTTGATTTCACAAACTCCATTCTCAATGTTAAATTTGTGTCCCTTTTCTGTGAGTTGACCCAAACTCAATAAATTCCAAAATATCCCAGGTACATAGTATACATCCGCAATGGTAACATTTGTTCCATTTTTTGACTGGATATTAATGTTTCCTGTACCTTTAACAAGAACTTTGCTTTTGTTTCCAAAGCTAACTTCACCTTGAACAGATTCATCCAAACATGAGAATAATTCTTTATTCCCTGTCATATGATTACTACAACCCGTGTCTAGATACCAAATATTGCCTGATTCGGCATCTGGACCTTCTTTACAAGCCAAAACTAATGTTTCCTCTGCTTCTGCAACATTGGCTCGTTCAGCTTGATTGTTATTCAATTTTGTTCGACATTCCGATGCATAATGTCCGAACCGTTCACACCTATGACACTGAACCTTTGATTTATCCCGACGTACAAATGGCGTTCGCTTGTGGTCTCCTGAAGAATTTATATCTACATTCTTATCCTTTCTATAGGAAGAATTATTTCCACCTCTTCCTCGGCCACGACCTCGTCCACGGCCACCATGATAACCACCATGGTTTGTGACATTTATCCTACTTTGCAAAGCATGTTCTGAATTAGAGCTTTTTTCTCGTTGTCTCATTCTTTGTTCATGTGCCGACAACGAACCCAACAACCTTTCAATAGATAAGGTTGATAAATCATGGGTTTCTTCAATAGCGGAAGCGATATTATCAAAGTCAGCATTCAATGAACGTATAATCTTTTGAACTACCCTTTCATCTTTAATATCTTCTCCATTAGTCTTCATTTGATTGACAATGGATTGTACTCGATCAAAATAAACTGAGATTGACTCAGATTCCTCCATGGTCAATGACTCGAATTCTACTCCCAATGTTTGCAAACGTATTTGTTTAACTCGATCATCACCTTTGTAGGATTTCTGCAGAATATCCCACGCCTCATGCGATGTCTCAGCCATTGATATTTTCATAAATATAGGCTCCTCCACTGCCTGAAAAATGTGATACAATGCCTTTTGATCTCTCTTTTTAGTATCTATCAGGGCAGCCTTGGTCTCTTGCGTTAAAGCCTCAAATACTCTTTCATTAGTTTCGTCTTTAAAACCTTTCTCCACAATACTCCACAAATCTTGCGAATGAAAAAACACTTTTAATTGGATTGACCAATTATCATAATTTTTTGTATTCAATTTTGCAAGTTGAACTTGAAATGTGGTACTTGTTGATGCTGCCATTATTTAAATAACAAAAGGGTATGAGCCTATGATGGCTCTGATACCAAATGTAGGAGTAGGAACTTGCGAATTCCAACACCAAATATAATATAGAGAAGAGATAATATAATGCTCAAGAAAAATATATTAGCTTCTTACTAATCATAAGAATTTACACAGAATTTATACATTACAAAAAGTTAAAAATAACCTTAGTTTACTAAAACAATATGTGAATATTATCTTCCGCAAACGAATGACCTCTATTCTAAACAAAGTAAATTATTAAATTTACTATTTACTATTTACTATTTATAGTTTTCTAAATTCAAGTTTGATTTTCTTCAATATCGCGGTGATAATATATTAGCGTCTTGTTTGTTAAGGGGATTTATTTTAAACCGGTTGTTTACTAGGGTAATATAATATTATGCATATAAGTATATGCATAATATTATATTAGTATTAGTACTAGGTTTAGGTTAGGTTAGCTTATTATTATTATTATTATTATAATAATATAATAATAAACAAAATAACATAACTATAACTATTATTATTATTATAGTTCATCTTTATCAAATAGCTGTCATATTTCCGTGTACTAAATAAATCATATCCTATTATTATATCGTAGAACATAATACCGAGTAATTTTATTACAAACGTCTATTAATATAATTCTTTAGTTAAATCCAAAAGAACGGGGTATTACAAAAATAATTAAGAATAATGACGAAAGCCTTTTATATTAATCTCGCGTTATTAAAACAACCCGGCTAAAACCACCTGTAATACACACTTACTCGATCGAGTAAGTGACTTACTCGATCAAGTGCCCCTTACTCGATCAAGTGTCACACTTACTCGATTGAGTACCCATCAGGTGATCTACTGTTTTGCGTAAAAAGATACTTACTCGACAGAGTAAGCCCCACTCGATAGAGTACCCATAGACATGGAAAACCGTAGTATTACAGTCTTCCCTCCTTAAAAAGAACTTCGTCCCCGAAGTTTAACCCATACTCAAAACAAACAAACTAACTCGACCAAGACACAACAACGCAACTAAGAACTCAAAACGAAACCCCAACCTATAAAACATGAACTCTTAACACCAACTCCACCAACTATGCCTACCTTCACAACATGACTCACGATATCGTATCCACCACATTATAGTCTGTCGACACAAACTCCATACACTTCCAAATACCATCCACCAACGTCGCTAGCTTCGTCTCACTACATATTATCCACTAGAAAATCCAATATCAAGACACTCACACACATCAAACGGAATGTTACATTCTACCACCCTTAAAAGGAACTTCGTTCTCGAAGTTTACTCCAACTCATAACATCATCATCCAACTGTCAAAACTATCGAACTCATAAACATCCTCACCCAACTGTCAACACTATCGAAGTATTCTCCCATTCCTAAACATCGCAGTACTTAGAAGCACGGCCATGACCTTTTAACAATATCAACCACAATACAAATCCATTCTTTATGCTACACCAACACTCTACTTCCAATTATACTAAAACATTTACAACCCTCAAACTCTCTTTGCCACATCCTACTCCTCTTATGATAAATGTTACGTCCTCGTAACTCACTAATACTAGATCCTTAGCTATATCTTCTCTTTATCCTCATCACCACCAAATGTCAAAGACAACCACCTATAACCTCGACACCTATAACCATTCCTATTTCCAAGGCTCTCTTACTTAAACAGTTCTCATACCTCAATTCATTCGGTATACCACCTAACCTATACCACAAAATCCTTAGCATAACCAATACTCCAATTCTTCCACATTACTGTAAAACGACATACCCCTCTATACAAAGCACCTATCTCCAAAAGCATAACTCACGATCCACACTTATTACCCACCCTGACACTAGATCCTCAAGTTCCTTTCTTTTATTACCGCAAAACTCATTCATAACTTAACATGATACTAATTCCCAACACCCTATGTTCACTGTCTATATAAAAGATTATGAACTACTTGCAGCTTCCAGATTAGTACAACACATGTTCCACAAATCACTTGCCATTACTATGTCAACCAATGCCTCATCCAAAACAAGGCCAAAAGTACTGTAACAACCTCGCACAACTGTGTCCTATCAACAGATATCACTATACCATGACAACAATGGAAACAAGCACAACTCTTTTCCATATCATACTCTACCCTCACTCCCAAGCTGAAACTAGCAAGAAACATCAATAAACAAAATAACAGTCTATATGTCCAAACGAAACTCACGAGAAACAACAGTAAACAAAACAACAATCTATATAACTGGTATACTCATTCGAAAACGTACTCATCCCACCTACTCCACCACAACCGATGACGGCATCGCAACACCGCCACCAACAGCCGCACAGCAGCGCAAAATTACCCGCATCACAACACGATGTACCGTGCCCGCATCACCACCCGAGGCACAACAACCGCATAACCAACGACTCATATAACTCCATAGACAAGAAAACTTACTCAAAACCGCCTTACTAGATCACAACACAGCATATCATACAGAATAAACAGATACTACCCTTATGAATATCACCCATACCATTAGACGGAATAAACATATATAATGAATACACATACAAGTATAACTTGCCATGCCAAATCACCCAAACTATCACTTTTGATCATCATTCCATTAGGTTACCGTACCCAACATATATTACAGAACATTCTGATAACAATATTGGACGGTAACATCGACCTTATTAACGAATGACCCGTATATATCAAAGCTATCAATCTATACAATAAAAGAAACGCCTACGAACGAGAAAGATGATACCTTTGCTAGTTAATAAAGGGATGATGACGGGAAGACAAGATGAAGATATCGCGGTGATAATTTATATGTGGACTACCCTCTCAATCTCTCACTCGTCTGCGCCGTCCTCTCACAATCTCTCCTTTTTTTTTCTATTGTTTGTTAAGGGGATTTATTTTAAACCGGTTGTTTACTAGGGTAATATATGTATCATATAAGTATATGCATAATATTATATTAGTATTAGTACTAGGTTTAGGTTAGGTTATCTTATTATTATTATAATAATATAATAATATACAAAATAACATAACTATAACTATTATTATTATTATTATTATTATTATAGTTCATCTTTATCAAATAGCTGTCATCTTTCCGCGTACTAAATAAATCATATCCTATTATAATATCATAGAACATAATACGAGTAATTTTATTACAAACGTCTATTAATATAATTCTTTAGTTAAATCCAAAAGAACGGGGTATTAAGAAAATGATTAAGAATAATGACGGAAGCCTTTTATATTAATCTCGCGTTATTAACAAAACCCGGCTAAAACCACCCGTAATACGCACTTACTCGATCGAGTAAGTGACTTACTCGATCGAGTGCCCCTTACTCGATCGAGTGTCACACTTACTCGATTGAGTACCCATCAGGTCATCTACTGTTTTGCGTAAAAAGATACTTACTCGACAGATTAAGCCCCACTCGATAGAGTACCCATAAACATGGAAAACCGTAGTATTACAGTCTTCCCTCCTTAAAAAGAACTTCGTCCCCGAAGTTCAACCCATACTCAAAACAAACACACTAACTCGAGCAAGACACAACAACGCAACTAAGAACTCAAAACGAAACCCCAACCTATAAAACATGAACTCATAACACCAACTCCACCAACTATGCCTACCTCCACAACATGACTCACGATATCGTATCCACCACAATATAGTCTCTCGACACTAACTCCATACACCTCCAAATACCATCCACCAACGTCGCTAGCTTCGTCTCACTACATATTATCCACTAGAAAATCCAATATCAAGACACTCATACACATCAAACGGAATATTAAATTCTACCACCCTTAAAAGGAACTCCGTCCTCGAAGTTTACTCCCACTCATAACATCATCATCCAACTGTCAACACTATCGAACTCATAAACATCCTCACCCAACTGTCAACACTATCGAAGTATTCTCCCATTCCTAAATATCGCAGTACTTACAAGCACGGCCATGACCTTTTAACAATATCAACCACAATACAAATCCATTCTTTATGCTACACCAACACTCGACTTCCAATTATACTACAACATTTACAACCCTCAAACTCTCTTTGCCGCATCCTACTCCTCTTAAGATAAATGTTACGTCCTCGTAACTCACTAATACTAGATCCTTAGCTATATCTTCTCTTTATCCTAATCACCACCACATGTCAAAGATAACCGCCTATAACCTCGACACCTATAACCATTCCTATTTCCAAGGTTCTCTTACTTAAACAGTTCTCAAACCTCAATTCAATCGGTATACCACCTAACCTATACCACAAAATCCTTAGCATAACCAATACTCCAATTCTTCCACATTACTGTAAAACGACATACCCCTCTATACAAAGCACCTATCTCCAAAAGCATAACTCACGATCCACACTTATTACCCACCCTAACACTAGATCCTCAAATTCCTTTCTTGTATTACCGCAAAACTCATTCATAACTCAACATGATACTAATTCCCAACATCCTATGTTCACTGTCTCTATAAAAGATTATGAACTACTTGCAGTTTCCAGATCAGTACAACACATGTTCCACAAATCACTTGCCATTACTATGTCAACCATTGCCTCATCCAAAACAAGGCAAAAGTACTGTAACAACCTTGCACAACAGTGTCCCATTAACTGGATATCACTATACCATGACAATAACGGAAACAAGCACAACTCTCCTACATATCATACTCTACCCTCACTCCCAAGCTGAAACTAGTAGGAAACATCAATAAACAAAACAACAGTCTATATGTCCAAACGAAACTCACGAGAAACAACAGTAAACAAAACAACAATCTATATAACTGATATACTCATTCAAAAACGTACTCATCCCATCCACTCCACCACAACCGATGACGGCATCACAACACCGCCACCAACAGCCGCACCGCAGCGCGAAATTACCCGTATCACAACACGATGTACCATGCCCGGATCATCACCCGAGGCACAACAACCGCATAACCAACGACTCATATAACTCCCTGGACAAGAAAAGTTACTCTAAACCGCCTTACTAGATCACAACGCAACATATCATACGGAATAAACAAATACTACCCTTATGAATATCACCCATACCATTACACAGAATAAACATATATCATGAATACACATACAAGTATAACTAGCCATGCCAAATCACCCAAACTATCAGTTTTGATCATCATTCCATTAGGTTACCGTACCCAACATATATTACAGAACATTCAAATAACAACTTTATAATTATCACACCATACCACTTCTCGTGAGGTCAGAACCTCACACAAACATTTATACACATCATAGACCCGTAATGACATCCAACTAGTCAATCCTGATCACGTAAGTTACCATTTGACAAAGGTTATCTCTCGCCCGAGCTTAACTCGCATGCCCTTCATAACACATTCTCCCATTCACATAACTATCACCTCCTGACAAATATAACCATACCATTAATACTCAACTACTAGCAACCGCCTCCTAGAACCACATCTTATACTTCCTCACAACCATACATATCAATCTGGTCTCTACAAAATCAATCTCTTTAGAATGGCGACCTTTCCTATTATTCATCACCCTTAAGCACTAGTGACAACACCACAACACCACCACTGTTCGAATAACAAATCTCTTACACTCACCTCTAAATGTCACGGTTTCTTTCCCATCTTCGGTTAACAACTCAAATGACGAACATCAAACCCATCCACAAAAGTTACCTGAACATTCATCCCAATTCCGTCTTTAATTGCATCGCCACCTAACTCACCACCAAAATCTCATATCGTGCAACTACTCTACCAACTTTTACTCCCCTTAATTCCTCGAAGCTCATAACTAACATGTTGTCCTGAAAATTTTATATAACCATTAACTCACGCCCTCTCGTGACACTATCACACATTTCCATGATTCCTTACTTTCATGTTCCTTAACTCTGGTCGACGTTCCCTCAGCTTACTTCCATCCTTCTTTCCTTTTTTCACCTAATAATACCAATTAATAAATCATCTCCTTACTCCTTGTATCTAACTCTTTAGTAATCCAGTTACCTTTTCGTTGCTCCAAAACTCGAATTCCATTATTTCATATCAGTACCATCTCACTCTTTCTTACCATGGATCTTTTCTTTTCATGCTATCAATCACACTTATCACCAATCAATCCACACGGTCAGTCCACACCATCTCATTCATTTTTTTTTTACCAAATGTAATACCCCGTATTTTAATAATTATTTATAAGAATAATTTATGTAATTTAATAATTGATTAAATGACATTTCTAATAATAAGTACAAATAAGTCGTTAATTAAATAATAAATTAAGTATCCCAGTCGGGAATTGGGCTTAGCTAGTAATTAAGTGTTGGGTCGTGTGCCATTGTTAATTGGACCGAAACTTATTAATTTAGTATGAGTGTGATCGGAATTTGTATCGGGAATTAATAATAATATAATATGGAAATAATAATGTATAAAGGTAATAATAATTATATTAATAATAATAATAAAGTTATGCAATAATAAATTAGTAAATATTGTATGAGGGAATCCTACTTATGGTAAGACTAATACATATAATAATAATAATAATAAAATGGCAATTATAATAATGGTAATTCCTATACTAATTAGAATAAGGTAAATTATAATAGTTTCCTAATTGACCTCGCTTTCTCTCTAATCTTACACTATAAATACCATGTTAAATCTGAGAAATAAATCACAAATTAAGAGGAGGAGCTTTAGGAGACGGAAGAAGAAGGAATTAACAAAAAAATCAATTAATCGACTCGAGGTAATTACTCATCCTAAATCGGTTTTATACTTAATTGTGCAAGCATCTTTAAGACGACCATATGACATCTATAGACCATCATAGGACTCGAAATTTGGACCTAGGGAAACCTTGGACTGCCGAGATTCTGACCTGACCTTATTTGACTGTCGTTGACTTTGCTAGGGTGGTTTTTGGGGCTGTTAAAGGTGGTTGGTCAGATGGGTTACGGGTTTAGGTCGTGGGGGGTAGTAGGGGGTAATTGAACCCTTATTCAGCCGAGTCTTGACCTAGGCATGGTAGGGTTGTGATGGGAGAAGGTAGTCGGCCAGGTTGGTGGTGTTGTAAGGGTGGTTGGTGGTGGTTGGTGCCGGTGGTGGCCGGAAAACACGAGAAACAGGGGAGATGAGGGTGTTTGTGTGTGACCGTCTTAAACTGTCTGTCGTGGCCTGTGTTGTGCTGTTGAGGGGACGAGGGGACCACCTATGAAACCACCGTGAGTTAGTGGTGACAAAGGTGGTGGCCATAGACGGTGGGGTGTCGTGTTTAGTGGTGTGTGAGGGGTTGAGTTGGGTGTTGCGTGAAGGTGGTTATTGTGGATGTTGCGAGGTGTGTAGTTAGGGCGTGTGTTTGGGGGCTACTGGTGGCGGTTTGGCTGGTGGTTTTGGTCGCTGGTGTTCGTCGTGGTATGGGCTAGGAGGTGGCAAGATTGGTCGGAGTTGATGGTGGTTAGGGAAGTCGTGAAGGACGGGTTTTGGTGGGGGTGTTGAACATGGTTTCGACGGGATTTGTGTTGTGGGTTTTCACGAGGATTCATGGGATTTGGATTTTGGTTTATTTAGTTTTAAGACGGGTTAACTCGGGTATTAATAAGTAATCGGGTCTTGACTTTAATAAACGGGATTTTAGGTAATAATAATTTAAACGAGAAATAATTAATATAATTAAAATATAATTGAATAATTAATATAATAAATTATAATAACAAGTAAATAATTGAATTATAATATTTTGATTAGGTGACGGTTGTGAAGAATTATAAGCGGATCGGATTGCTTTATTTATTGCTTGAGCTGCGTAATTGGAATTACTTGCCAGGTAGGGATAAATCCTACTCAACTCTTACTCGATAATATTTGGTTTATTGGATGGCTTATATTAAAATGAATTGATCATATGAGAATTTTGTTGGTTGATATCATTGAAAATGTTGAAAGGGAGAATTATATTGTATATGTTGGTTATATTGTGGTGGAGTATTATTGTAGTATTAACAGATTTATTCTGGCAGACATTACTTATAGTAATGTGGAGTGGTTGAACAGATTTATTCTGGCAGACGATATTTATCGTGTTTACTCAAGCGAGGCCCAGATTGGTCTGCAGGCCATCTGGTGGATATTACTCAACTATATGTTGAGGCAGACATTACCTTTTGGTAATGTAGTATGTGGTTACTCACCTTCGGGTTGAGGCTGCCCCGGCCAGGGATTGGCGGGATGATTAGTGTAACGAGTAGAACTTGGCTTAAGTGTACTAAGTAAAAGGAAGGAGCACGTTGTCAGGGGGTTCTACAATGTAAAAAGGAAATTGGATTGTTATCGTATGTTTTTGTTGTTAGTATTTATTCCTACTCAACCTCGCGGTTGACTGTGTATTCGTGAACACCTGCGGTGAACCGTTTCATGGGGAGCAGATTTGACAGGTACTAAAGATTAGCCGACTCGGGAGCATTGGGATGAGAGCTCGACTTGGACCATAGTTGAAGTCTAGATCACATAGAACAATTATATCACTTTATTTACTTCCGCTGCGAGTTGTAATTATTTTATATTAAGTTTTAGTTAGTTAAATTGTAATAAACATGTATTCACTAAAGTTTTAATTTAAAGTACTTTGGTTTGTTGTACTTTGTTATTCACTACCTCGGGAAACTGAGATGGTAACAGTCCTATTTATTTAGGAATGTCTAGATAAAGGCTCCTGAATAAATGAGGGTGTTACACAAAAACTCATTTCATACCGTTAATTTCCCAAGGAAATCACACATTGGTTTCACCTCTTGATAATACAAATTCCCAAACTCAGCAAATACCTACACATCGCGGCATAACTCGATCTTACTATACGCCATTTGTTTCCATACCTCTATAACGACCATCCATCAATTATAACCGTAACCAACACAATCCTAACCATCTCCCTCCATAAATCCTCCTACATCCCAATTTACCACTATTTGCATCCCACGTTTCAATCTTTTCATTCTCACGTTCTATAAACTTACATCACTCCTTACTCATATACACTTATATTTACATTACTCAAATTCGCAATTATATCACTCACCACGTCTCACAAAACTTTCACCATGCCTCAACAAACCTTACCAATCTCCCTTTTCTTTTTCCACTATCTATCACAACCACATATAACTCATGTTCTCCCCACCAAACTCATTCCCACCATAAGGTGCCACTCCTTACATCATAAGACTGGGTAACTTACGTATCAGGACCAACACACATGTAAAACAATGCATAAAAAAGCAAAATAACACCTTTGAATTAAACATAATATGCAATGAAGTCAAAAGATAAGCATATGACCCAAAACAGGGGTCACTAGATCGAGTGCAGCCTACTCGATCGAGTTGGTGAAGGTCAGAAGCATGTATAAGAAATTACCAGGGCTACTCGATCGAGTAAGGGTTACTCGATCGAGTAACAGGAGGTGCACTCGATCGAGTGAGGGCCACTCGATCGAGTACCCTACGCATTTCTCAGCATTGTCCAATTTTCGTAAAACGATCATATCTCACTCGTTTCTTGGTCATTTTGGGCGTGTGACCTATCGTTAGAATCGTAAAAGAACAAGCTATCAACTCCAATTAGAATCACATCAAACTCATATATACATCTCAAGTTATAACAGTTTAAAGACAGCCTCTCTATAATCAAATAACATAACTATTTGATTTTCTCTTTCAAACAACTTAAACATCAACAAAGCGAACAAAAGCGACTCGATACTTGTAAAACCACTATCCCTAACCTTATGTTACTATCGACCAAAAGCCAAACAATAACATCTATCATGCTCATATAACATTCAACTTATCAATCATGTACTACCTGCATGCTTTAACTTTATAACTTTTCGTAAAACAAAACATACTCATACATTACAAATCCTATTTCCATGTTACTAATACAATAATATTACAACTCCACTTTGTCACCTAAACATATTCTTAATCACTAAATTCATATTCTCATGCAATTGCCACTACATCTTTTCCAATCAATCCATCCATTTCAACCACATTCTTCATCCAACATGTGCATATGAAACAACAGTAAACAAATATATAACTTTATTATACAATTTTACGCAAACAAAATCATGTATAATCATATCACATCCCCTAATCACATGTTACTAGTATAGCCACATTATAAATACTCCCTTTCATCACATAACATGCTCTTAATCATAAATCATATTCTTATGCAGTAATTACTTCATTTTTTTCCACCACATCCTCCATTCAATAACATCTCATTCATTCACCGATTCATACAACACATTTTCAATACATATATACATGCAACATAACTTAAATAAACGCATAGCGATCCCATGACACCCCATAGGGACCGGTTTAAAGTTGTAGGGCGAGTTCGCGACTTTAGGACGTCTCCCAAGTCTTTGTATAGGCTCCTAACAACTCCTACCCGGGTTCATTTTATTTTGACTTTGTAGATTCATTAGGTTCATTAGTTACAACTTCCAGAATCGTCGCTCTGATACTACTTTGTAACACCCCTATACCCCAAGTGCCTTACCAGGACCACTTATAGCATGTAAGTGCTACCATCTCGGTTTCCCGAGATAATGAATATCAAATAGACAATAAAGAAACATACTTTAATAAAAGAGTTTAAAGTGATACAAGCCAACCCAAAACTGATAAAGTAAATACAACTGTTTCTCAAAACTGTAAAACCAACTGAAATAACTAAGTTCATGACCCAACGGAAGACTCTAGTGACTCATGTGATAACTCCATCCCAGCTATCCCTCGCGTAATCCATCTCATACCTGCTCAATAACTGCTCACCATCCCCGAATGAATCAACACAGTTTTTAAAAATAATTAAACGGGGTCAGTACTGATTACACAAAACAACACAGCTGCAAAAAGAGTGATACAATGATCCAATTCAATCAAACCAATTTCCATCATATCACCACACACCTGACTACACACTAAAGTGTGTAGTCGTGCCAGAATACTCATCGCAATAAGTATTCCACACCGCCAGTGGGGGACCACAACCGTTCCCACCTAAGCCCCGCTCATCTCATCCGAGCAATAAACCCAAGTTCCTAAATGTGCACATCCCTTCTGTGGCGGGTTTCACGGAAGGCGAATCAAGGGCGTGAAGCCACTCCCGCAAGTGACACCACTTAGTCGAGGACGCACCTCGCAAACCACAGACAATTATACGATAATGACATTACACTATCAACAACCATCAATTCCAAATCCAATACCAATACGATATACAACAACAACAATTAATCACCAATACAACCATGTAATCAATACTGAGTAGGGAAACCCTACCTGGAATATTAATCACAGACCGTTACAATAGCTGATCAATACTGTTCCTCTATGAATCCTCCTCCTATAGCACATATTCACATAATTACCACCTAATCATCACAATACACCCAAAACCCCCCAATCTACCCAATTAGGGTTTTAAACAAACTTATCAAATCATTATAAAAATTATACAAGAAGCTTACCCTCGACACGACGATCATAATGGCGTAAAGAACAAGACAATCCGACGATCCTAGCCTTGGGATTTGCTAATAACGCGATGAATGCGAACTACGTAACTCTTTTCTCTTCTCTTGAAAGGTTTTAGGAAGTAAACATGATTAAGAATAATGACGGAAGCCTTTTATATTAATCTCGCGTTATTAACAAAACCCGGCTAAAACCACCCGTAATACGCACTTACTCGATCGAGTAAGTGACTTACTCGATCGAGTGCCACTTACTCGATCAAGTGTCACACTTACTCGATCGAGTACCCATCAGGTCAGCTACTGTTTTGCGTAAAAAGATACTTACTCGACAGAGTAAGCCCCACTTGATAGAGTACCCATAGATATGGAAAACCGTAGTATTACAGTTATATACTTTTTTCAATGTTTAATATTCAACCGATGCATGTATGATAAATAATTAACCATTGCTTGCATTGTTTTGTTTGACGATTATTACTATCCGTCCATTATTATATTCACACATGCATACATATTTTCCTATAAATATCACTTATAATGTGATCAATTAACCATTTTCACCAATTCAAAGTTCAATTAATCATAGCCTATAATTTAATTAAAAATATTACACTTCGATCACCATGTTGTCGTCGTCTTCTACACCAGCTGAATCACAATAAAATACCTGCTATGTCTGATGCGTGCATTTTATATATGGTTTTTACCTTATATTTACACGCATTTTTGTGTTATTTATGTGGCGACTAACTGCAAATGCCCCCGAATAGTCTACTTTGGTCCGACTTGTATTAATTGCAGGAATGAGCCAGAGAGGAGCATAATCGAGCCTGAACATGTCCCATTTGCATGCATTTTGGATTAAGAAGAATCGGAGCCCGGATATTGTCACCTAAGGATGCGTAAAGTGGTTTCGGAAGACGTTTTGAGTTCATCTACGCTGATATAGTGCTATTGTTCTCGATCGACCAATTTGGCTGCTAAAACAAGTCGATCGAGTACTTGTGTATGCTGGAAGACCTCGATCGAGTACTTGCTCTACTCGATCGAGATGGGTACTTACTGGGTTCCTCGATCGAGTACTTGATTTACTCGATCGAGAGGTTTTACCTCTGCTTTGCTCGATCGAGTAGTTTATTTCTACTCGATCGAGAGCTTTTGACAATTACGCAATCTTTAGTTATTTCTCAGATATCTTATTTTGTATCTTAGAATAAATAAGGAGAAGGAGAATGACGGCAGGCTATATCTTCGGTGGGCACTTTACTTTTGAGACCTAAAAAACTCCATTGCTTAGAATTCCTTTGTATTTGGTACTTTCAATCTTTAACTTGTTCTTGAGTTATTATTGCAACATTTATTCTTGTTCTATTCATCTCTTTTGTCTCTTATTCTTTCTCTTGTTTTGCTTAGCAATTTATCACCATGTTCAATTTATTTATTTTGTTTGTTGTTATTGATTCCTTAATAATAATAATAATTATGCATAGCTAATCCTCCTATGCTAGGATATAGGGGTGCCATGGCAATTAGGTTGATATGATTAGGTGATTAGGCTTGGCTAGATTTAGGTTTGTTTTGTTAATCACCGCATTTAATAGCAATTAGTTGCTTGAGTCGACGCATTTGGCTATTTGATTTGATAGGCCTTGACCTAGATCGGAAGATTGGAAGAGGTGAGATCTGCAGTGAACATTAGGACATTCTAATGAGGGCGGAAGCTAAATTAGTATTGTTTTAGGGCGAATAGCGGACCGAAAGGACCTTTTCATTTCCCAGCAGACCGAGTTTATGCTGACCTTTGCCCCTAGATTGGACTCCTAGAAAGCCATGGTGAACCGACTGTCCTAGCTATCTCGCTCTCTCTCTGGTATTTTCTTTGGAATTTATTGCTTATTCCTTTATTGTCCCTTCTCTCTTTGCCTCCGTAGTTTAGAACCAAACAAACAACCCCCAAGAAACGGTTACTTTGGCAGACTTAGTTTAGCATACATTGTTCCCATCTCCCTGTGGATTCGATACCCGACTGCCTCTACTACATTTTATAGAGACCAGTTGGTTTTATTTTTGATAGGGTTACGACAGCCGTGTCAAATTTTGGCGCCGTTGTTGGGGAGACGGTGTTATCCTGTTTTCTTTATATTAAGTTTGTCTCTCGTCTCAAGGAATTTATTCCTTGAGACTGATCTCATATTTTTCTCTAGTGCTATAGTTATTTTGCAGGTGATCCATCCTAGAAGAGGGCACTGAAACATCTACTGTTCTGACAATTTCATCTGCTAAAATGCCTAACATCGCCAGTCACTCGGAACCTGCTATAGATTCTCTACCCAAAGGTTTTCTGCTTCCTACTACAGATGCTGGTACCTTTGGAATACATCCATCTTACATTCAGTTGGTGGAGAGGCATCTTTTCAAGGGAGTAGCCGACGTAGATCCGTGCAAGCATATGGAGTTGTTCACTGATTACTGCTCCACCGTCCCCTTAGCTGCTGGGGTGACACAAGATAGGGTCAAGGGAGTTCTTTTTCGTTTTTCTCTGACTGATGAAGCCCGAGATTTGTTGAGAGATTTGGATATGGAACCTGCTGGTGTTACTGACTGGAATTCCCTAGCTTTAGCCTTTTACAGAAGGTACTTTCCACCAGAGCGCACCAACGCATTAAGAGGCCAAAGCACTACTTTCACACAATTGGCTACCGAAGATCTGAATGAAGCTTGGACTAGGTTCAAGAGGCTAGTTCGCTCTGTACCTCATCATGGTTTCCAACGATAGTTCTTATGCACCCAATTTTACAATGGGTTGTATGCCGATCAAAGAGCCATATTGGATGTTGCAGCTAAAGGAAGATTTCAGAAAAATATTGAAGATAATAAGGGATGGCATCTTATTGAAGACATGACCATTCATGTAGCTGAGTATGGAAATCCCAGAGGAGGTAGGCGAGTGAACGAAAGAGATGGTGAATCTCTTGTAGCTGGGGTGGAAATTCTTAATGACGGGTGTAACAATTTCGTGATTCTACAAATTTCAAGTGATCATGAGCAGGTCCATGCCATACTTGAGCAAGAGGTGTTTTGTGGTAGATGTGTTATGGAAGGACATGATCCTTTTACTTGTATGGCGGAAATAGAGCGAGTCCATGCTTACCAACAATATAAGGAAGGAGTTCCGTTTTCTAAACTTTATGAAGATTTAGCCATACCAAGTATCTCTAGTCCTATTGATTCAATGCCGCAGCAAGATGAATCTTCTTCTACAAATATAGAGATAGTGGAGCTGAAATCCTTGGTGCTATATTTGGCACTTCAAGTCCAGAAAAATTCAGAAGAAAATGAGGATTCTATGAAAACGTTGCAGGATCAATTCACACAATTTGCATCTGAGCAAATGAACCAAGCAACTCAATTACCTCCTTGCGACCCGATTAATGCAATTAATCTTCGAAGCTGTCTTACCTATGACGGAACAATAATACCGAAAAATGCTGAAATACCTGTTGATGAAATTTCGGAAACTGTGTTGGAAGAACAAATTGACTTTGACGCTGCTGAACAGAGTTAGAAAGCTCGATCGAGTAAATTGGATGCTCGATCGAGAGCCCTGGATGGTCGATCGAGTGATTTTCCCCCTGAAAGTGCTCGATAGAGCACCACTGAAATTGGCAACCTCGATCGAGTGGTTGGTGTCCCTCGATCGACTGAGTCTCAAGTGAAAACTGCTCGATCGAGCAGTAATGTTACTCGATCGAGTAAATGCAATACCGAGGACACTATTTTGAAGTCTAAACACGCTGGTGGATCATCTTCCCTTGCTGCAGAGATGCCAAGTTTAGACAAAGGTAAAGAGAAAGTCACAGACCCGCTTACTGTTACCAGAATTCCTTATCCAGGACGTCTGAAAGATGCTAAGGTTGAGCGACAGTACGGTAAGTTTGTGGAAGTGGTCAAGAACTATCAGTTAACTGTCCCTTTTACCGAATTAATTACCCTGGTACCTTCTTATGCAAAATTTATGAAAGATATCCTGACGCGTAAGAGAGAGCTTAGTGAGTTTGAGACTGTTGCCTTTATGGAAGAGTCTAGCAATCTAATTCTTAATAAAGCTCCACCCAAAATGAAAGACCCGGGTAGTTTCTCTATTACCTGCATCATAGGAACTGAAGTGATAGAAAAGGCTCTTTGTGATCTAGGAGCCAGTGTTAGTGTCATGCCTTACTCTGTCTGTAAGAAGCTTAATATGGGCCAACTTAAAATGATTAATATCACCCTTCAGATGGCTGATAGATCGGTCCGACGAGCGTTAGGTATCCTAGAAGACGTGCCTGTCAAAGTAGGCAAGTTCTTTATTCCAGTAGGTTTTATTGTCTTAGACATAGCTGAGGATAACCGGACCTCGATTATATTGAGAAGACCATTCTTGTGTACAGCTGGGGCTATTATAGATGTTAAACAAGGGCGTTTGACTCTTGCGGTGGGGGATGACGCGATCACTTTTTGTTTGCCTGGTACGCTTGCTAGACCAATGATAGAAGATACTTGCTATTCAGTTGATATCGTTGATGAGTCTGTTTATGAGGTCTGGTCGGATTCCTTGATAAGGGATCCGCTGGAGGCTTTGATGTTGCTAGATGAGTGTGCAGATAACCCGGAGAACAATGACGCGGTGTTGGATCTGCTTGAAGCTGCAATAGATGAGCGTGAACTCACCGACGCCGAAGGAGAGAGGTTAGAACAATTGGTAAACACTTTTTGCGCAATTGAGATAAAGGTACCCGAGCGTAAGCCTCTTCCTTCTCATCTCAAATATGCGTTTTTAGATAATACTGAGCAGTATCCAGTCATTGTTAGTGCCAAATTGGATGATAAGCAGTTGACCGCTTTGTTTGCTATTCTTAAGAAAAACAGGAAAGCGATGGGCTATTCGTTGGATGATATTCGGGGCATCAGTCCTGATATTTGTATGCACAAGATTGAGCTAGAAGAAGATCACAAGCCTTGCAGATAAGGTCAGCGCAGGCTGAATCAGAAGATGCAGGATGTTGTGATGGTTGAGGTGATGAAGCTACTTGATGCAGGTATTATCTATTCTGTTGGTCATTCTAAATGGGTGAGTCCAGTTCAGGTGGTTCCTAATAAAGGAGGAACTAATGTGGTTAAGAATGACAAAAATGAGTTGATACCTACTAGAGTTGTGCTGGTTGGCGGATGTGCATAGATTATAGACAGTTGAATGCCGTCACGAAGAAAGATCATTTCCCCTTCCTTTCATTGATCAGATGGTAGAAAGGTTAGTCCCTCATAAGTTTTTCTGTTATTTAGATGGGTACTCAGGGTTCTTTCAGATCCCTATTCATCCGGATGATCAGGAAAAGACTACTTTTACCTGTCCTCAAGGTGTTTTTGCTTATCATAGAATGCCTTTTGGTTTGTGTAATGCCCCTGCCACCTTCCAAAGGTGCATGATGAGGATATTTTTCGAGTATATAGAGTCTATTATGGAGGTCTTTATGGACGATTTCAGCGTCTATGGGAGTGATTTTTATAACTGTTTGTCTAACCTTGATAAAGTGTTGCAGCGCTGCATTAAGGTTAATCTTGTGCTTAACTGGGAAAAGTGCCACTTTATGGTCAACGAGGGAGTTGTAATAAGGCACTTAGTTTCTGATAGAGGCATCGAGGTGGATAAAGCAAAAGTGCAAGTGATTAAGCAATTACCTCCTCCTGTTAATGTTAAAGGAGTGAGGAGTTTCCTTGGACATGCCGGCTTTTATCGCCGGTTCATCAAGGACTTTTCTAAAATTGATAAACCATTTACACAGTTGTTTCTTAAGGATGCCCCCTTTGTTTTTACTGTTGAGTGTCTTTCTGCTTTTAACAGGTTGGAACAGGCCTTGATTTTAGCACCGATTATCCAGCCTCCCTACTGGGAGCTGCCATTTGATATTATGTGTGATGCTAGTGATTATGCACTAGGAGTGGTGTTATGCCAGCGGAAAGACAAAGCTTTGAGTGCGATTTAATATGCGAGCCGAACTCTGGATGAGGCTCAAGTGAAGTATACTACTACTGAGAAGGAGTTATTAGCTGTTGTTTATGCGCTGGAGAAATTTCGCTCTTATTTTATAGGTTCGGAAGTTACTGTTTTTACGGAACATGCAGCGCTGAGACACCTTGTTGCTAAGAAGGAAGCTAAGCCATGATTGTTGAGGTGGATACTCCTCCTCCAGGAATTTGATCTGCAAATAAAAGACAAGACGGGGGCAGAGAATATAGTAGCTGATCACCTGTCACGGTTACCGCAGTAGGAGGGAGAGGATCCTTTACCTATTGAAGATTCCTTTCCTGATGATTCTTTATTTGCATTTGCTACTAACGCAGGTGTTGATCCGTGGTATGCAGATTATGCTAACTCTGTTGTAGGTGGTACGCTTCCACCTAACATGTCATATCAGCATAAGAAGCGATTCTTTCATGATGTGAAGCGCTATTTCTGGGATGATCCTTATTTATTTAAGGAGTGTGCTGACCGTCTTTATAGACGGTGTATTTTGCAGTGGGAGACCAAAGCAATCATAGAGGGATGTCATTATTCCTCTTATGGCGGTCACCACGGTCCATCGCGAACCGTGTCTAAGGTACTTCAGTCGGGTTTCTTCTGGCCTACTTTATTTGCAGATGCTAAATCATCTGTTTCAGCTTGTGATGCTTGCCAACGCTCGGGAATTATTTCCAAGCGACATAAGATGCATTAAATTGGCATTCTAGAGGTCGAGGTTTTTGATGTCTGGGGCATTGATTTCCAAGGACCCTTTCCGTCTAGTAAAGGTAACAGGTATATTTTGGTAGCTGTAGACTATGTGTCTAAAGGGGTTGAGGCTATTGCTTCACCTAACTGTGATGCCAAGATCGTGATTAAAATATTTAAAAATATTATTTTTCCCCGATTTGGTGTCCCTAGGGTCGTCATTAGTGATGGGGGAATGCATTTTAAAGAAAAGAAACTTACAGCTATACTGTCTAAAGTCGGTGTCCAACATCATCGCGGTTTGGGGTACCATCCCCAAAATAATGGGCAGGTTGAGGTCTCTAATAGGGAACTAAAGGAGATTTTAGCTAAAGTTGTTCCTAAATCACGGAAGGGTTGGAGTCTAAAATTAGATGACACATTATGGGCATATCAGACTACTTTTAAAACACAGATTGGTGCATCACCATATCGGTTGGTTTATGGGAAGTCTTGTCATTTACCTGTTGAAATAGAGTCTAAGGCTTGGTGGGCTATTCGTGAATCGAATTATGATTCTGAATTGTGTGGTGAGAACCGTTTGTTGTAGCTAGATGAACTAGAAGAGTTTAGGCTAAATGCCTACGACATTGTGCGCATCTACAAGGAGAAAACAAAGAGGTGGCATGACAAAAGAATCATACCGCGAGAATTCCAAGTCGGGCAGAAGGTGCTGCTGTTTAATGCCCGACTGTACTTGTTTCCTGGTAAACAGAAGTCCAGGTGGAGTGGCCCTTATATAGCGACTGTTGTCACCAAGTTTGGCTCCGTTGAGTTAGAGCATCCCGAGGGCAGAAGATTTAAAGTGAATGGCCATCATGTGAAGCATTAATATGGAGCAGATGATTATGTTGGCAACGTCGAAGTGTTCTACTTCGACCATCTTGATGAGCAGGAAAACTGAAGCCAAAAGGTCGTGCAGTGCAGGACCTCATAAACCCGCGCTATCCAGGAGGCAACCCAGCTTGTAATTTATTGTACTTTGCTTAAAACTTTTAGTTAGTTTCGTGTGCTTTAGTTGGTATTTTTACGGGTGATAAACTGAACATTTGAACTGGTTTCGTTAGTTCTATGGGTCCTTTGTTGCGTTTTTGCAGATGCCTCAATGAACGCCAAGAAGATCAGGCCTAAAGAGCTCGATCGAGGACTCTTTACACTCGATCGAGTATTATCCTCACTCGATCGAGACCTTCACCTCTCGATCGAGCAACCTGATTTGATGACTCCTCAATCGAGTACATGCTGCTCTCGATCGAGTACTTCTGAGTTCTGACGCCCCATTCTTCTCGATCGATCACCTTGCTTCCTCGATCGAGTCCTTTTGCTTTGAATCGCGTGTTACGATGTTAGGGGGCTATTTGCGACCTCCCACGTTGTTGGCTGGTTTGGGGAGGTCCCTAATTCACGATTATCTTGTAAGTTTTCGGAAGCTACACTCTTCTTTGCAGTTTGCATTACCTTTCCGAATTTTTGGGTACAATGAGGGCATTGTACGGTTTGGTTTGGGGAGGTGATATGCATCCATATCTGTGTCTGCATTCAGTTTTTATTGCATTTAGTTTGCACGTTTATTTTTGCATGCATTATTTGCTTTAATTTCAAAAAAATCAACAAATTGAAAAATTTCGAAAAATCAAAAATTTCACGTCTATTTTTGCATATAGATTGAGTCGGAACGTTATGACTTTTGTGCTACATTGATTCTTTTACGCTCGCCTTGCACTTTCTTAACATTTTGTTGGCATGGTAATTTGCAAAATCTACGAGTTTTTTGTTTAAACTTAATTGAACGAATAGACTTGACTCGAATATCGGCAAACTACATATACATTCTAAGAGTTAGAGCTTGATAAACTGGTGACATTCATGACCGATTTCATTTAGGATGTGAGTAGTACTCCCTATAAGACATGTAACATTAATTTGCACGAGCATGACATTCTTTTCTTAAGTACCTGTATGCATTCGGGATTGTGGCGGCGACACATGTGGAGAGGTAACTTACGATCCCTTCTTTCATTTATACCAATGAACCTCACATAGCCAAATTGACTTGTTTTGACCCATTATTTAACTACGTCCCTAAATTTAGCCTACCCTAGTCAAGCTAGTTTAGCAGTTATTTTGGGTATGTTGTGATTATCAATTTGGTATTCCGTCTTGAATTAAGAAGATGAGGAGAATGAGAGAAATAAAAAGAAAAAATGAGATAGAAAAGTGAGAAAAAATATGGAAAAATGATGAAAGAAAATTGAAAGAAGGCAAAAGAAAGAAAAAAAAAGAATCATATGAAAAATTTACTGATTATGACTCCCATGCTTATCATTATTTTTATGGGGAGTCTTTCGATGGTGTGAGTGATGTTTTGCCACAATGGCACAGTTTTACGTTTTGTATTGAGTAGTGAAGCGGAACGAGTTGATTATTTGGTTATGGCTGTACTAGCTTGGCTTTACCTCCACTTATCCAAATTTATTTTGCCCCTTCTTACCCAATTACCTCACCTCGCACTATATGTAAGTCCTCGGCATGGTCCTGATTGGTTGGAATGCGTATGTACTGTCAGTAGAAATCGGTTTCATGTTGGTTGCATGCATGTTCTTATGGGTCGAGTTAGGTGAGCGTCTTTATTTCTTTCTATCTCATAAAATTATACTCACATTGTGCTTAATTTGTGTGATGAGAGACCCGTGAGAGTCCGATATATATGAGTCATGCAAGGTCGACGGTTTAGTAGTTTCAAACATTAATTTAACTTGATTGCATTTTACCCATTGCTGCTTTGTTAATTTGCTGCATTAAATTGGCTTGGGTGGACGATTTGTAGCTGGTAAGTTGATCCCGTTCCACTAGTTGTCTTTAGTTGCATTTTTAGTTTGCTTGGGGACAAGCAAAGGTTTGGTTTGGGGAGATTTAATGCGTGCATTTTATATATGGTTTTTACCTTATATTTACACGCATTTCTGTGTTATTTATGTGGCGACTAGCTACAAATGCCCCCGAATAGTCTACTTTGGTTCATCTTATATTAATTGCAGGAATGAGTCAGAGAGGAGCATAATCGAGCTAAAACCTATCCCATTTGCATGCATTTTGGATTAAGAAGAATCGGAGCCCAGAAATTGTAACCTAAGGATGCGTGAAGTGGTTTCGGAAGACGTTTTGAGTTCATCTATGCTGATATAGTACTAATATTCTCGATCGACCAATTTGGCTGTTAAAACCGGTCGATCGAGTACTTGTGTATGCTGGAAGACCTCGATCGAGTACTTGCGCTACTCGATCGAGATGGGTACTTACTGGGTTCCTCGATTGAGTACTTGATTTACTCGATCGAGAGGTTTTACCTATGCTTTGTTTGATCGAGTAGTTTATTTCTACTCGATCGAGAGCTTTTGACAATTACGCAATCTTTTAGTTATTTCTCGGATATCTTATTTTGTATCTTAGAATAAATAAGGAGAAGGAGAATGACGGTGGGCTATATCTTCGGTGGGCACTTTACTTTTGAGACCTAAAAAACTCCATTGCTTAGAATTCCTTTGTATTTAGTACTTTCAATCTTTAACTTGTTCTTGAATTATTATTGCAATATTTATTCTTGTTCTATTCATCTCTTTTCTCTGTTATTCTTTCTCTTGTTTTGCTTAGCAGTTTATCACCATGTTCAATTTATTTGTTTCGTTTGTTGTTATTGATTCCTTAATAATAATAATTATGCATAGCTAATCCTCCTATTCTAGGACATAGGGGAGCCATGGCAATTAGGTAGATATGATTAGGTGATTAGGCTTGGCTTGATTTAGGTTTGTTTTGTTAATCACCACATTTAATAGCAATTAGTTGCTTGAGTCGACGCATTTGGCTAGTTGATTTGATACGCCTTGACCTAGATCGGAAGATTGGAAGAGGTGAGATCTGCAGTGAACATTAGAACATTCTAATGAGGGCAGAAGCTAAGTTAGTATTGTTTTAGGGCGAATAGAGGACCGGAAGGACCTTTTCATTTCCCAGCAGAGCGAGTTTATGCTGACCTTTGACCCTAGATTGGACCCCTAGAAAACCATGGTGAACCGACTGTCCTAACTATATATCTCTCTCTCTCTCGGGTATTTTCTTTGGAATTTATTGCTTATTCCTTTATTATCCCTTCTCTCTTTGCCTCCGTAGTTTAGAACCAAACAAACAACCCCCAAGAAACGATTACTTCGGCAGACTCAGTTTAGCATACATTGTTCTCATCTCCATGTGGATTCGATACCCGACTGCCTCTACTACATTTTATAGAGACCGGTTGGTTTTATTTTTGATAGGGTTGCGACAACCGTGTCAATGTCCATCTTATTACCTGTATTATATGTTAGGTTTATATACCTCTTATTAGACTCCTCTAATAGTGAACTAATTAACTTCTTAATTATATGTTCTTTAGATCTAGTGCATGCATAACAAAATAAGAGATTTATGAGGAAAAACAATGTCCCTTACATTGTATATAGGTTCGAAATATTGGGCACAAATAAGGTCACCTTCCTTATTTGTTCTTGAGCTTAATATATTGGATGATCCTCCAAAAATCCCAAAGTAGAGATTCTCCTCTTGATTGCACCCAAGATTAGCCCTTATCTCTACTAAATAATATTAACTAGATATATATTTAGTAGTCTACCTTAAAATTGATTACTAATACTCATATATTACACTAATAATATTAGTAATCTTTATGAACAATTTAGATTGAATCTTCTCATATTTTAGAGAAAGATTAAAGAGTAGAGAGAATAATGCATAAGGCTTTTTCATGTCATGAATGAATGAGTATGTAGTATGTGTAATAAGAGAACAAAACACTCTTAAAAGAGTGTAGAGAAACCGGTGGAGGCAAGAGGAAGGAGCCAAAATTGGCATCTTGCTTTTCACTTTTACTCTTTACAATACTATAGGTGTGTAAGCTAGTCTTTTCTAGCCATGATGATGCCTAATTTTACTAATAAAATAACATCATCCTAACACTCTATACTACCAATATTTCGGTCCATTTATCATAAAATGGACTACTATTTTATTTTGTCAATTTGTCAATTATCACACAATATGTCACATATAGTATTTTACATGTTATTAATTAATTTAATGCATATTTATCACATAAATATCATTTTACAAATTAAATTACATACAACAAATTGACTAGTGATATTTGATCACATAAATAAAATGGGTCATATAATTATAATTCACAACATCTTGTAATTAGGGGTGGGCACCGGTCCAAAACCGGACCGGACCGGACCGGAACCGGTTTCGACCGGAATCGGTAAAATTCACGGACCGGGACCGGACCGGATTACAAAAATTCAGGTCTGGGACCGGACCGGGAAAATTCCGGTCCAAGACCGGACCGGACCAGTTGGACCGGAATTACCCACTGTTTCAAATTCCGGTCCATTGGACCGGATCGGACCGGTTGGACCGGATTAGACCGGAATAAAAATACAATTTTAAGAAAAAAAATGAAAATAACCATAATTCCGGGCATTCCGGTCCAAACCGGTCCGGACCGAAAAATACGGTCCGGACCGGACCGGACCAGAAACCGGATACTTGGAAAATGGTGGACCGGAGACCTGACCGGAATTTTTAATTCCGGTTCCGGTCCACTCGATTCCGGTCCGGACCGGTCCATTTTTCCGGTCCGAACCGGATTATGCCCACCCCTACTTGTAATTATAATTAACCATTCATTCTTATCTCTATTGTTTCTCAAACAATAAACAATTTTAGTAATAAAGCATTTTTATTACTAAAATAAATCTTATTTAATCCCATTACAATAAGATATGAATATTCTCTCTCACAAATGAATTGTTCAATTTTAAGGAATTGATTAACTTGTATCGTCATATAATTAATCAACTTTACAGATAAGGGCATCATCCTTTAGGTGTGACCTTAAGGGATAAACTGACCACCACCGTCCCACGACAGTAACGTAAAACTCTAGCAAGCCAATCGTTACCGATTAATGTTGATCAGTAGACTATATAAATAAATCATCCCTTACGTATTCTTAATATGAGATTTGATTATGATATTTAAATCACGTGATCGCACTATTGTTGAGGACACATTTTCCACAATCTCCCACTTGTCCGAGACAAGTGTGCGTCACCAATTCTCTTGTCCTATTACAATCTCCCACTCAATACAAGATGTCTTGCAGGTCGTACTTGCACTTTATCATATCTTGAGTGGTTTCCTCGATCTAGAGTGTAACTGTCTGACCGGACCATAGATACCTTCCGAGCGTGGCCACACATTTCCAGTTAACTACTCCTCGAGTGGCCTTGAGATTTCAAACAACCCTGACAAGGGGTGGACAATTCCTATCGCACTATTCCCTTTGTTCAGCCACAGTTCATCATAACCGAAAATATACCCATTTGACCTTATTTACGACAGTCGTAGAGTATAAATCAAAGCTAATTAGAAATTTGTGCCAACTTGGACGAATAGTCTCTAGTCAAAAGAATTGACTCATAAGAATACTATAGTAGCTCTTGCCACGACTAGGCTTTATGAATTACCAGAACTCTATAAGCGGTCACTGCCCGACAGAATGTCCCATACAGTCTGCCTATTTGATCGCCTAGTCATCCCATATGACTCTATGGCACTTGAACTTGCCATCAATCGCATCACACTCTAGTCACTTCGAGACGTCACCTCATATAAGTAACTAGGGGCGAATACCATGTCAATCCAGTTCACTTTAATGGGGTTCAATTTGTCTCTACAACCCATTTGGATACAACAAGGTAACGGGTGAGTTTAATAAAACTCAAACGATAAATGCGATTATCACATATGAATAGTCAATACACTATTACTACTTCATATCCTATAATCTTTAGTGTATTATTAACACTAGTTAAAATGCAATAAAAACTTGGCAAGTGGATATACCCTATATCCATATATTCCAACTTTGTCAATTGCTATTTCCTTCAATTCAATGTTATTTCTAATAACTTGAATTTATCTCTAAGTATTTGTCTAGACTTCTTACTAGACCTGGGCTCTTTAACTTAAAAGATGCTCCCACTGTTATCGCATAACATGTGATACAGTCATTTGTAGATGGATTCACCCTTAATCCCTAAGTTGACCATTTTATCACAGTTTACTTAGATTCCATTTGTAGAATTTGCAATGCGCGAACTAAAACACTTTTCTAGTCTCTTACTCCTGAGTCAATAAGACATCCTAGGATTTCAACAAATCCTTTTCGGTTTGGAAACTAAAGTTTGTGCAACCCTTCAACACGTAACTTAGTTTATCATCCAAACATATGAACAAATCCTTAATTCTTCTCAAGAATCTCAAGGATGTTCTTTAAGGCTTTCACAAGCCAAATCATGGGGATTATCTTGTTATTAACTTATTATGCTCCTAGCATATGGTTCTTCACAGCTTGTGCGTCTGTTGGCATACATGATCATTCTAATGGCGGAAACATTAGAAATCGATTTCATGTAATCAACAACTTAATAGGTTCAGTGAACGACTATGACTCCATCATAGCATTTCCACTTTCATCAACATGAATAGCCTATTCAACCTTATTGATGTTAAACATATATGAAAGATCTTATCATCATAAGATTCTCAACTCTATGCGAATATACTCTCACATAGATTCGATAATCTAAAGTATATTGCACCCTTTCCTAGTCTCCCAATCACTCTTTCACAGAAGAGAGCATTGGTACATTATTCTCAATAAGTAATATGTCATCAACATATAAGACATGGAGAAATGATTCTGGCTCCCACTTAACTTCATGTATAATCACGATTCTTCAATCATGTAAATGAAACCATTCACTATTATCACATGAACGAAAAGTATAATCCTTTAATGCTTGCTTAAGACCATTTTAGGATCACTTAAGAAAGCAACGCATAATATGTTAGGATTCTTAGATCTTCATCTAAGGTTTTGTGTTCCAAACACTCCCTTCTCTAAATTCACATTTTAGAAAAGCGTATTTTTAATAATCATTTGCCATTCTTCATTAAAATGAAATGCGGCAATTCCTAACATAATTTATCTTGATCAACATCTTCATGTCAATCTTATGCATTTGAGTACTCTAAAGCTCTATTTACCTTTAAAGAGACCCTCGCTTTAACGTAAATCTACTCTTGAGTGACAATTTTTGGATTGTAATGCTATGGCTCGTATGTAACAAGGTCGATTAAGAATAAGGTCATAATACCATTACTTTCGCAAAGCAATATTTTAACCAATAAGACATGTGCGCTAAACTCCCACTGAACTATACTCCCACTCTATCTTTATAGATTATAGTTCCATTACTTTCACAAAGTAACACTTTAACTATAAGACATGTTTGTAACGATCCAATCTACTCCCACTCTATCTCTCAGAAATACATCTATCTTCTTGAGAGATAGATTTGTGAGTTACAAACATATATATGTTGGAGTATTAGGAGTTTACCTAGACTATGCATTAGCTTTCAAAAGGCCATCCCTATCATGGCAGTTTGATTCATGTAATATGCGAGTCTGATCCACGTCATTTGTTAAATAGACTCTCTATTTTAGGTATCTCCTGGTTGACCATCCGTTTAGAATTACTTGTCCGTTTTGGATTACAAATTCCCAAAATTGAGTTCAATAACTCAAACTGACTCATATTAGTTTGATCTTATGGGTAGTGACACTTGGTCATAATCCATATTTTAATAAATCAAATTCATTACTTAGATCTTTGCCACTACGATCGAATCGTAATGCTTTAGTACCTTGTTCAATTGGTTCTCTACGTGATTTAAAAATTTCTCAAATTTCTTAAATGCTTCACTTTATATTTGATTAAGTAAATATACCCAAACCAAGTGGTGTTAGTCCAGTGGTAGTTGAAGGAAATGTAGATTCATATACATATTAACATACTCATATATGTCTAAATAAATTTGTCATAAAATTAAAACGGATTTTATGCATGCAAACAATAATAAAATAGAGGAGAAATCATGTCCTTACATTGGTAATTTTCGGTTATTAGGGCACAAAAGAGATCACCTTTCTCTTTTGATCTTGAGCTTTCCCTTATGGATGAACAAGATCTAAGTATAAGATCTCTCCCTAAGCTTTATACCCAAGGCTTAACACTTAATCTAATTAATATTATTTGATCTAGTATAATATTAATCTTGTGAAAAATTGAACCAAAATATTTGGTATTTGAGTTCTCAAAACCGGTTGAGAGAAGAGGAGAGGAAGAGGAATTATTTTTATCTCTCTAAAAATAATTATGTTGAGTGAATGAATAAATTATCTAACACACTATGCCATATAGTGAAAGATAAAATAAAATGAAAAAGAACCCTTGTTCTTTCCAAGGGAGAACCGGGTAGGGTGGAGGGAAATGGCCTATGCATGGCCTTTGTGCTCTTACACAAAAGGCACGAGGTATGCATGCCTATATTAGAAAATGATGATGAATTCCACTAATCTAAATTAACACAATATGTTAATTATTCCCAATATTTCGGTCCACATTGTAATATGGATTCCATATTATTTTTGTCAAATGTCAATATGTCACATGTCATATGTAACATAAATTGTTTATGTATTTTTAACATATTAAAAATCAACGTATTAATAAAAATACGTCATATACAAAAATCGACTTAGTAATTCATAATTACTTGTACCAAAATATTTTACCGTTTATAAATCGCATTTATAATAATTCATTCAAATCCAATTGTTTCTTTAAACAATAATTTCATCCGAGTAATGATACAATTCGATTACTCAGACCGTATCTCATTTAATCACATTTCAATTTGATACGTGAATTTTACTTCCAAAATCGTCCGTCAATTTTTCAAGTAATTTAATTAACTCGTAACATTATACGATTAATTAAATGATCAATTAAGAGTGTTGCCCTATAGGTATGACCTAGGGGGTCAACTGATCACCACCGTCACACGACAGTAATGTCAAACTCTAGTCAGCCAATCATTACCGATATATGTTGACCAGTTGACAGTAAAAAATACTTCCCGATTGTATTCTTTAAAATGAGATTTAATAATGATATTTAAATCATATGATCGCACTATTGTTGAGGACACATTTCCCAACAATCTCCCACTTGTCCTCGACAAGTGTGCGTCACCAATTCTCTTGTCCTATTACTATCTCCCACTCAATGCAAGGTGTCTTTCAGGTGGTACTTGCAAGTGATCATATCGAGAGTGGTTTCCTCGATCTGGAGAATAACTGATTGACCGGACTTATCTATCATAGATACTTTCCGAGCGTGGCCACGCATTTCCAGTTCATTACTCCTCGAGTGGCCCTGAGATATTGTTATAACCCTGACAAGGGGTGGACAATTCCTATCGCACTCATTCCCTTCGACTAGCCACAACCATCATAACCCAAAATATGCCCATTTGACCCCATTTACGAAGGTCGTAGTAACACAAATCAAAGTTAATCAAACTGTGCCATCTTAGGTGAATAGTCTTTAGTCAAAAGAATCGACTCATTTGAATACTATAGTAGCTCTCGCCACGACCAGGCTATATAAATTTGCCAGAACTCTATAAGCGGTCATAAGGCCCGACAAAATGTTCCTAACAGTCTGCCTATGTGATCGACTAGTCATCTCACATGACTCTATGGCACTTGAACTTGCCATCAATCGCCTCACACTCTAGTCACTTCGAGACGTCACCTCATACAAGTGACTATGGACAAATACTATGTTAATCCGTGTTCACTTTAACGGGGTTCAATTGTCTCTACAACCCGTTTGGATGTAACAATGTATAAATTAAAGATAAAAGACAAATGTGATTATGAACATGAACAAAAACAACACTTTTATTTCATTTCAAAATCTAACGAAAACTTGGTACACGTTTAAGTCCCATGGACGTAACATGTCCATCATGCTTAGCCTGCGATAAAGGCTTGGTGAGCGGATCGGCTATGTTGTCATCCGTCCCAACCTTACAAATCGCAATTTCCTTTCTTTCAATGAAATCTCTTATTACATGATATTTTCTAAGTACATGTCTAGATCTATTACTAGACTTCGGCTCCTTAGCTTGGAAGATCGTCCCACTATTATCACAATAGAGAGTGATGGGATCATTGGCGGTAGGTACTACTTTTAGACCTTCCGTGAATTGCTTGATCCACATAGCTTCCTTGGCAGCTTCCGATGCTGCTATGTACTCAGCCTCCGTTGTAGAATCCGCATGATTCTGACTTCCTTGAAGCTTCTCCCGACTTACGGCACCACCATTGAGCATGAAAACAAAACCAGCTTGTGATTTCATGTCATCTCTATCTGTTTGAAAACTTGAGTCCGTGTATCCATTAACACGCAACTCAGTGTCTCCTCCAAACACAAGGATAGAGTCCTTAGTTCTTCTCAAGTACTTAAGGATGTTCTTGACAGCAATCCAGTGACTCTCACCTGGATTTCCTTGATATCTACTCGTCATGCTCAAGGCATACGAGACATCAGGACGTGTGCATATCATGGCATACATGATTGATCCAACAGCGGAAGCGTAAGGGATCTCACTCATGCGTTCAACATCATGGGGTTTAGAGGGAGATTGAGTCTTGCTCAATATCGTCCCGGTTACCATAGGTACCAAACCCCTTTTGGATTTGTCCATGCTGAAGCGTCGAAGAATCTTATCAACATAAGACTCTTGACTTAGTGCCAATATCCTCTTGGATCTATCTCTATAGATCCGGATACCTAATATGCGTTGTGCCTCTCCTAAATCCTTCATTTGGAAGTGGTTACCTAACCACTTCTTAACAGAAGACAACATTGGAATATCATTTCCAATGAGTAGTATGTCATCGACATACAAGATTAGGAACACAACTTTGCTCCCACTAAATTTCATGTATAAACATGGTTCCTCAACATTTCGAGTGAAACCATTTTCCTTTATTACATCATTGAATCGATGATTCCAACTTCTTGATGCTTGCTTAAGACCATAAATGGATCTCTTAAGCTTGCACACTTTGTTAGGATTTTCAGAATCAACAAAACCGTCGGGTTGTAGCATGTACACCACTTCTTCTAAATGCCCATTTAGAAAAGCGGTTTTGACATCCATTTGCCATATTTCATAATCATGAAATGCGGCGATCGCTAACAAAATCCGTATGGATCTTAGCATGGCTACGGGGGCGAAGGTCTCATCATAATGGAGACCTTGGACTTGGGTAAATCCCTTTGCCACTAGCCTAGCTTTGTAGACATCGTCATGTCCTTCTATGCCATTCTTGATTTTGAATATTCATTTGCATTGGAGGGGTCTTGCCCCTTTAGGCAAATCTACCAAGTCCCAAACTTGGTTTTCGAGCATAGAATCCATTTCGGACTTCATGGCTTCAAGCCATAAGGTGGAATTTGGACTAGAGATTGCGGCCTTGTAGGTGGCGGGCTCGTCACTTTCCATAAGCAACACATCGAGTGTTCCATCTTCCTCGATAAGTCCCACATATCGATCGGGATGGCGAATAAATCGGCCCGTCCTTCTTAGTGGAGGAGGTACAACCGCGTTAGACGACGAAGGAACATCTTCTTGCGTCTCTATTTCGGTTTGTGGCTCTTGAACTTCATCAAGTTCAAAATTTCTCCCACTATGTCTCTTAGAAATAAATTCCTTTTCTAAGAAGACAGCCTCGCAAGACACAAACACTTTATGATCTTGAGGTTTGTAGAAGTAATATCCTCGAGAGGTCGAGGGGTAACCTACAAAGGTGCATTTTTCGGATCTTGGGGCAAGCTTGTTGTCGTTCTTAGTTTTGACGTAAGCATCACATCCCCAAATCTTCATATAGGATATATTTGGGATCTTACCCGTCCACATCTCACATGGAGTCTTTTCGGTGGACTTTGTGGGACTATTATTCAAAGATCGAATTGCGGTTTGTATGGCAAATCCCCAAAACGAGTTCGGTAACTCGGTTTGACTCATCATGGATCGAACCATATCAAGTAAGGTTCGATTTCTCCTTTCGGCAACACCATTAAGTTGAGGTGTTCCGGGTGGAGAAAGTTGTGATATAATACCACGACTTTTCAAGTGTGAATCAAATTCAAGGCTAAGGTATTCTCCACCACGATCGGATCGTAGTGCCTTAATCCTTTTATTCAATTGGTTCTCTACTTCGTTTTGAAATTCCTTGAATTTCTCAAACGCTTCACTCTTATGTTTAATTAAATAGATATACCCATATCTACTTAAATCATCGGTGAAGGTTATGAAGTAGTCATAATTACCACGAGCGGTGATAGTCAATGGTCCACATACATCGGTGTGTATGAGTCCCAATAGCTCACTAGCTCGTGTCCCTTTACCACTAAAAGGATTACGAGTCATTTTGTCAATTAGGCAATATTCGCATGTACCATATGATTGATAATCAAATGGTGTAATCACATTAGTTGAAATTAATCTTTTGATGCGATTCTCGTTTATGTGACCTAATCGACAATGCCAAATGAACGCTTCACTTGGGTCACTTGTTTTGAGTTTCTTTGACTGAATGTTATAAATATCTCTTGTCGGATTTGAGGTCTCTAAAATGTAAATGCCATTGATGGAAGTAGCTTGGCCAATAACCAAATCATTCCTAGAAATAGTACAACAATTGTTCTTGATGGCAAAATAAAAACCGTCCATGTCTAGCATGGCGATTGAAATAATGTTTTTAGAGAGTGTAGGTACATAAAAACAATTATGCAAATACAACTCAAATCCACTTGGCAAAGCTAAAACATAAGTTCCCTTGGATTCGGCCGCTACCCGAGCTCCATTTCCAAGGCGTAGATCCACATCTCCCTTGCTAAGCCTCTCCACATCTCTTAAACCCTGTAAATGATTACAAAGGTGAGAACCACAACCGGTATCTAGTACCCATGTTGTAGTGGAAGTATAATTTATATCAATAACATAAATTTCTTTAGGAATTGTACCTTTTGGAGTAATGAGTCCTTCCCTTATATTTCGCAAATACATGGGACAATTCCTAAGCCAATGTCCCATGCCATAGCAATAATGGCACTCATCATTAACTTGCTTGAAGTTTTTGATTTTCTTTCCTTTCTTCTTGAACCTCTTGCCCTTTGACGCAAGAACTTGATTGCTAGAGATCCCACTAGCTTTGGCATCTTTATCTTCCAGAGACAAAGACCCTATAGATCGTATGAGGTAGTCTTCCTGAGACGGACTCACACGAGGTCTAGTAGTAGTGGGTGGTTTAGAAGAGGTGATAAAATTAAGGTTTCCATCCGAACCTATCCCGAAATGAAGTTCTCTAGTTGTATCGAAATCGTTGTTGGAGCAAATGTCGTCAAGAACATTGTGATAAGAATCAATAGTAATTGGTGCGGTAGCATTTGATGGATTCTTTGTTTTAGAACTACAAATATGGAGGAAAAGGAAATATTAACATTTGTCTTTTTTAAATCATACTTGCAAATTTAACAAGATATGAACATTTATATAGTGACCTCTACCCAACTATAATAAATGATTCCAAGACCCAAATTCATATCGACTTAGGCACGGTGGGGCCGATACATCCTTTATCAATATAACTCGGTGGATTAACGTTTAATCGATTCTACTTTTAGAACTCTTGGTCGATAACATTACATTAACAATTATCTATAGCCCAAAACACATCGACAAGGGCACGGTGGGGCCGATACATCCCTTATCAAATACTTTTGTTGAGTTCAATCCAAATTTCGAATAAATGTGTACATGATCCAAACCCACATTAACTTGGGCACGGTGTGGCCGATACATCCCTTATCAACATGAATTCGGTGGATTAACATTCATCACCCACTTCCCCTACGTAACAAGGTTTGTACCCCGGTGGGGCCGAGCGCACTCCCTCGCGAAATAGGTTTTCATGGTTTCTACTAATTGGTAAGGCTATGTCTCAATTAATTGTTTTAGCGAGAGGTCATGTCAATTTATTATCTATCACGTTTTAAGTAAACTAAAGCGGTGAACTACGATAATTTTAATTGACACGGTCGATAAACTCGATAAAATAAGGATGCATGTTTTAGTTATGGCGATTTAGCGATGCATGTGACATAAAATAAAATGCAAGCATAAAGATAAATAAATCCTAGTATGGCCTTTCCTAAAATAGAAAAACTATTTAACTATTACATATTCGGAAACCAACTCCATTGGTCCCTTGAACTTCGGTTGTGGCACGCATCTCGAGGTAACACCGTCTTTATGTATCGCCATTCTTGAAGAAATCCGTCTTTGGGAACTCCAGAATGAATAAAATTACATAATAAATTACATAATTTCCTATTATACATTTGTAACTAAAATAAAATAAATCTATTAAATTACAAAACGGTGATACGAGATCACAATAAAATTACAACCGAATCGATATTCCCATACATTTCGGGAAATACCAATTAAAATCTAAGGCCATACTAAGTAAAATTACATAATTCAAAAATTACATAAATTAAAATTATGACAATCATAAAGAAAATGTTGCATTATAATATGTATGAATATGCTCAATTTTATGCTAAATCGCCTTTTAATTAGCCAATATCGTATATTACTCGGTTTTTACGGATTTGCGTGATTTCAACATTTTATAATCACAAAATACATAAACTCATATTTATGCATAAGTTAATTACCCTAACCTCTTAGGACTCAAAATTTAGTCTTCACTAATAATTTGACCATAATTAACCCATATTTTATAAAATTGTTCATAAATGGACCAAAAATTACAAAAATAAGCTATTAAACTTCAAATAAATCACAAAATTTCAAATAAATTTGAAATTTGAAATTTAAACTCATGAACATTCTGGAAAAATTCCATGACACTCATAATGTTCAAAATCTTAGGTTAACAATTTCGAAATTTTTTCCGGAAAAACAATGTTGCGGTTTATCGTTTTTTAATAAAATAATCATAAAAACATGGAAAAATTATTTTCACTAACTTTTCAATTTTAGATCTGAAAAAGATAATAAAATGCAACATTAGACGTTTTTCCTAAGTCATAGATTATGTTTTATTAATTTTCCACTAATGTCACTATTTATGCTATTTTTCTTCAAAAATCCATAAATCATGCAAAAAGACTTCTTTATAGCCAATTATTTTACACACATCTTGTAAAATTGCATGTGACAACATATCCAAAAATCAATGGAAAATTCGAAGTATAGCTAATTTTAGACCAAAAATGACATTTTTACTCATAAAATCACATTTAAATGCCATTATTGTAAATTATGAACAATAAAAATCCGAAAAATTAACCAAAATATCCTAAAACATTTTAGGACCAGAAATATTAACATGCATGGTTTAATTTCGTGATATATCATAATAACACAAATTTTACAAGTTTTATTTGTTATTCTTATAACTCGGAAAAACTTTTAACCGATTTGCATGCAAACAACCGTGGCTCTTGATACCGATTGAAGGAAATGTAGATTCATATACATATTAACATACTCATATATGTCTAAATAAATTTGTCATAAAATTAAAACGGATTTTATGCATGCAAACAATAATAAAATAGAGGAGAAATCATGTCCTTACATTGGTAATTTTCGGTTATTAGGGCACAAAAGAGATCACCTTTCTCTTTTGATCTTGAGCTTTCCCTTATGGATGAACAAGATCTAAGTATAAGATCTCTCCCTAAGCTTTATACCCAAGGCTTAACACTTAATCTAATTAATATTATTTGATCTAGTATAATATTAATCTTGTGAAAAATTGAACCAAAATATTTGGTATTTGAGTTCTCAAAACCGGTTGAGAGAAGAGGAGAGGAAGAGGAATTATTTTTATCTCTCTAAAAATAATTATGTTGAGTGAATGAATAAATTATCTAACACACTATGCCATATAGTGAAAGATAAAATAAAATGAAAAAGAACCCTTGTTCTTTCCAAGGGAGAACTAGGGTAGGGTGGAGGGAAATGGCCTATGCATGGCCTTTGTGCTCTTACACAAAAGGCACTAGGTATGCATGCCTATATTAGAGAAATGATGATGAATTCCACTAATCTAAATTAACATAATATGTTAATTATTCCCAATATTTCGGTCCACATTGTAATATGGATTCCATATTATTTTTGTCAAATGTCAATATGTCACATGTCATATGTAACATAAATTGTTTATGTATTTTTAACATATTAAAAATCAACGTATTAATAAAAATACGTCATATACAAAAATCGACTTAGTAATTCATAATTACTTGTACCAAAATATTTTACCGTTTATAAATCGCATTTATAATAATTCATTCAAATCCAATTGTTTCTTTAAACAATAATTTCATCCGAGTAATGATACAATTCGATTACTCAGACCGTATCTCATTTAATCACATTTCAATTTGATACGTGAATTTTACTTCCAAAATCGTCCGTCAATTTTTCAAGTAATTTAATTAACTCGTAACATTATACGATTAATTAAATGATCAATTAAGAGTGTTGCCCTATAGGTATGATCTAGGGGGTCAACTGATCACCACCGTCACACGACAGTAATGTCAAACTCTAGTCAGCCAATCATTACCGATATATGTTGACCAGTTGACAGTAAAAAATACTTCCCGATTGTATTCTTTAAAATGAGATTTAATAATGATATTTAAATCATATGATCGCACTATTGTTGAGGACACATTTCCCAACAGTAGTTGGGTTAAACCTTGAAGCTTGCAGAAATGCAGGAGTTGAGAGGTCCCAGGTTCGACTACCAGCTGGGGCGATGATCACTTGGCCACTGCAGCCCCCGAAGGGGGTGGCTTACATGGTCCATGTGGTGGTGCGGGAATGCATGGGCCCGGGGGGGACTCAACCCCCTCGTCATCAAAAAAAAAAAAAAAAGTAAATATACCCATATCTACTTAATTATCGTTAAAAGTGACGAAGTAGTCATAAATTCCCCTTGCGGTGATGCTTATTAGAACACATACATCGGCATGTATTAGTCCCAACAAATCACTTGCTCATGTCCCTTTACCACTAAAGAGAGTACAAATCATTTTGCAAAGGAGACAAGATTCACATATTCCATATGATTGAAAATCAAATGGTTCATTAAATCTAGTCGACACTAGCCTTTAATGCGTTTCTCATTTATGTGACCTAATCGAAAAAGCCAAATGTACAAATCATTTGGATTACTAGTTTGAGTCTTTTGGATCGTATTATGAAGATATCTTTGCTTGAGTTGGAAGTGTCTAAAACTTGAATACCATTAAGAGAATTTACTTGGCTCCCAGCCATGTCAATTTTCAAACAAAATACAACGATTGTTTTTTATGGCGAAATATGAATCTTTCCATGTCTAACATGAAATAATGTTTTAGATAAAACGGGTACATAATCACCATTATGTAGATTACAACTCAAAGCTATTAGCTAAAACAAGTACACAAGTTCCTCTTGAAGTGGCGACTACCCTAGCTCCATTTGCTTGTCGGAGATTTATATCACTCTTGTTTAGCTTTTCCACATTTCCAAGTCCCACTTGGAGTAACAAGTCCAACTTTGATATCTCCCAAATACTTGGGGCAATTTCGCTTCCAATGGCCCATGACATTACAATAATGACATTCCTCATATGATTGGGCACCCTTCTTGGTCTTGGTTTTGGTAGTCACACTATCCATTTCCAATTCATTATCAGGTTTGGGTATCTCACCCATCTTTGCCTTCCCTTTAATAATACCAATACTCCTTTCATTTGCAAGGACACTCTTGCTAGAACTCCCACTGAATTTAATTTTTCTCATTGTTTCTTCAAACAAGGATGCTTTGGGTTTAGCGAGATTTTCTTCACAAGATTTTCTTACCAAGGTGGTGGGCATTAATATTGGAGTGGGTGGTGTGGAGGTGGTAAAGAAGCAAAAATTTCCATCCTGACCAATGCCAACGCGTAATTCTCTAATCGTATCATTGTCATACTCGGAGCATTTTTTATCGAATGATTGGAGCCACGAATCAATAGTGATTGGTGTAGGAGTATTAGATGAATTCATTGCGTATAATTAACTAAAAAAACGGAAATGAAGGAAATAATTAACATCTATCGTTTTAATAATACTTTTAAACAAGTATTGCATTTATATAGTGACCTCTACCCAACTATTATAAATGATTCCGAGATCCAAATTCATATTAATAAGGGTACGGTGAGCCGAGTCATCCCTTATTAATATAACTCGGTGGATTAACATCTTAATCGATTCTACTTCTAGAACTCTCGGTCGATAAAAATTACTCTAATTTTCATCTTTAGCCCGGAACACATGCGACTACGGTCACGAATACTTCCGTTGAGCTCAATCCAAATTTCGATGTAATAACATTTTATTACCCACATACCCAACGTAACAAGTTTAGTACCCTGGTGAGCCGAATCTACTTCCTTATGAAATTGGGATTCATGGTTTCTACTATTTGGAAAGGCTAATTCTAAATTATTATATGTGAGAGGTCTTGTCAATTTATTATCTATCACGTTTTAAGTGAACTAAAGCAGTGAACTACGATAATGTAATTGACACGGTCGATGACTCGATATGATATGCATGTGTTGTTATGGCAATTTTGGCAATGCATGTAACATATTAAAAGAAATGCAAAGCAATAATAAAATTCCTAGTATGGCCTTCCTAAAAATAGAAAATCAAATAATCTATTACATATTCGGAAACCAACTCCTTTGGTCCCTTGAATCTTCAAGTGGCGCGCCTTCCAAGAACTCCGTCTTCGTCGGATCACCTTTCCGAATGGCACCGTCTTTGAAGATACTCCATAATTACAAATAATAATAAAAATACAAAGCTATTCCTATTATACATTTTTAAAATGGAAAAACTAGTAAAAATAAAAATAAAAGTGATACGAGATCACATTAAATTACAACCGAATCAATATTCCCTTTCAATACGGGTAATATCGATTAAAACTAAGGCCATACTAAGATAAAATTACATAATTCAAAATTATATAAATAAAAGACATTCAACAATTGAAATATACAGCATTATAATATGTACCTATCATGCCAAATTATGTGCCAAATCGCCCTACTTAATTTATATCGTATATGTAACCCGGTTTTATGGAAATGCGCGATAATAACTTCTTAAAATCACAAATTAACACTTAAATCACATCTAAGCTCAAGTTAATTATCCTAACACTCTTAGGACTCAAAAATTAGTCATCACTCAATTTTTGACAATAATTCAACTTGATTTAATTTTATGCTCATTTTTTACCTTAAAATCATAACATTTATGAAATAAATCCAAATTAAATTACAATAATTTTAAAATTTTAATTTTAAGTTTTTGAACATTCTGGAATAATTTCATGACACTCATAATGTCAAAAATCATGATTAAAATTTTCGAATTAAATTTGAGAAAATATAGTTGCATTTTATCGGTTTTATCTCATAAAATATCTAAAGTATCCAAAAATTAATCCAATCAATTTTAAAACCTTATATCTGATTAGTGGGATATTTATGCAACCTAAAATAATTTTCTCATGCCATGCAATTCATTTTAGCTATTTATGCTAAAATAGTCACTATTTATGCCATTTTTACTCTAAAAATTCATAAATCATGCTAAATGCGATCATTTCATCTCAAGATTTACTTACACTCTGTAAATTATGCATGTGACAACATATTAAGGTTTTTTGGCCTAATTCGAAATTTATCTATTTTTAACCATTTTACCTCTTTTAATCCATTTTTATCTCATAAAAATCATAAACCATGCAATATTAATCTAATTAATACGAGATTTTACACACAACTTTTACAATATGCATGTTAGGTCATAGAAAATTTTCAAGGTAAGAGAGTAAGTTTAACCATTTTTAGTCATTTTAACCTCTATTTATGCCATTTTTATACTAAAAATTCATAAATCATGAAATATTAATCACATTAATATGATATTTTACATTCAATACATAAAATATTCATGTGAGGTCATACTAACATACCACGGCCAGTAGTGATGGTTAACTTATTTTAGTGAATAAAAGTTTATTTTAATCATAAAAATGTAATAAAATCACTAAAAATCATTATAATGAGCTATAAATTTCCATAAATCATAAAAATGACCTAAAAATATTTTAGGGCCAGAATATATAATATGCAAAAATTTTCGTGGCTTTATCTTCATAAAACTCAAATTTTTAGTTTTATATGTTAACATTTTAACTCGGAAAAACAATAACCGATTATGCATGCAACATCCTATGCTCTGATACCACTTGTTAGGTTTATATACCTCTTATTAGACTCCTCTAATAGTGAACTAATTAACTTCCTAATTATATGTTCTTTAGATCTAGTGCATGCATAACAAAATAAGAGATTTATGAGGAAAAACAATGTCCCTTACATTGTATATAGGTTCGAAATATTGGGCACAAATAAGGTCACCTTCCTTGTTTGTTCTTGAGCTTAATATATTGGATGATCCTCCAAAAATCCCAAAGTAGAGATTCTCCTTTTGATTGCACCCAAGATTAGCCCTTATCTCTACTAAATAATATTAACTAGATATATATTTAGTAGTCTACCTTAAAATTGATTACTAATACTCATATATTACACTAATAATATTAGTAATCTTTATGAACAATTTAGATTGAATCTTCTCATATTTTAGAGAAAGATTAAAGAGTAGAGAGAATAATGCATAAGGCTTTTTCATATCATGAATGAATGAGTATGTAGTATGTGTAATAAGAGAACAAAACACTCTTAAAAGAGTGTAGAGGAACCGGTGGAGGCAAGAAGAAGGAGCCAAAATTGGCATCTTGCTTTTCACATTTACTCTTTACAATACTATAGGTGTGTAAGCTAGTCTTTACTAGCCATGATGATGCCTAATTTTACTAATAAAATAACATCATCCTAACACCCTATACTACCAATATTTCGGTCCATTTATAATAAAATAGACTACCATTTTATTTTGTCAATTGTCACACAATATGTCACATATAGTATTTTACATGCTATTAATTAATTTAATGCATATTTATCACATAAATATTATTTTACAAATTAATTAAATTACATACAACAAATTGACTAGTGATACTTGATCACATAAATAAAATGGGTTATATAATTATAATTCACAACATCTTGTAATTATAATTAACCATTCATTCTTATTGTAATACTACGGTTTTATGAGTCTCTGGGTGCTCTATCGAGTAGGCCTTACTCTGTCGAGTAAGGGCGTTTTGAGTTACAAAACAGTATTCTGTCTGTAGGGTACTCGATCGAGTAGCCTTGGTACTCGATCGAGTAAGTGGCACTCGATCGAGTACGTTAGTTACTCGATCGAGTAGGTCAGTTAACGGGCATTATTTTGACGGGTTTTGTTAATAACACGGATTAGTATATAATTCATACCGTCGTCTTTGTTAAACACTTTTACAAACCTAATAATCTTAAAAAGGAGATTGAGACTACGTTATTCGCATCATCCGTGTTATTGGCAAATCCCGGAGCTTGAGAGGTCGGATTTCATCATTCTTTGTGTCCTTGTGATCCTTGCGTCGAGGGTAAGATCTACATACCAATTTTATAGCGTTTAATGAAATTTGTTTAAACCCTAATTTGGAGGATTGGGGGTTTTGATGGTTAATTGTGATTGTTCGTAATTATATGATTCTGTGAATAGGAGGAGGATTCGTAGAAGAGCGTTTTTGAGACAGCTGTTAGATCGTCTGCTGCTTGTGATTGCATTTCAGGTAGGGTTTTCCCTACTCAGTATTAGTTACATGATGTGTGTGGTGAATTGTGCTGTAGTTAGTATTGTTGATTGTTTCAGACGGTTGTTAAGTTGTATTGTGATTGCTGATTATCTGTCTTGTGTTCTTCTGGGCGTGTCCCTGGCTGAGTGGAGTCACTTGCGGGAGTGGCTTCACGCCCATGATTCGCCTTCTGTGGAACCCGCCACAGAAGGGATGTGCACATTAATGGACGTGGGTTTATCGCTCTATGGAGATGAGCGGGGATTTGGTGGGTACGGCTGCGGTCCCCCACTGGCGGTGTGGAGTATCTGTTGCGATGGGTACTCTGGCAGGGCTACACACTTTAGTGTGTAGTCAGTTACGTGGAGATTGTTCATGGAGACCGGGGTTTGATGTGATGATTGTGCTGGTTGGTAATTGTTGTATTGTATCTTGCTTTGTGTAATTAGTACTGACCCCGTTTAAATGTTTTTAAAAACTGTGGTGATCCATTCGGGGGTGGTGAGCAGTTATTGAGCAGGTATGATTGATGCGCATGGGATAGCTGGGTTGAGTCGTCACGAGCTGCTTTAGAGGTCTTCCGTTGTGTCGAACATTGTTCTTAGCTAGTTGGTTTAACTTTTGAGGACCTGTGTATTTTCTTTTATCAGTTTCGGTTTTGGTTGTATCGCTTTAAACTTTATTGTTATTAAAGTACGTTTCGTTATTGTCTATTTGATTATCATTGCCTCGGGTAATCGAGATAGTAGCATTCTCATGCCTTAAGTGGTCCTGGTAAGGTACTTTTGAGTATGGGGGTGTTACAATGTGGTATCAGAGCGACGATCTTGAAACCTGTAACCAATGAACTCAATGAACATAGGGAGTCAAACTAAAATGAACCCGAGGTAGAAGTTGTAGGAGCTAATGTAAAGACTTGGGAGACGTCCTAAAGTCGCGAACTCGTCCTACAATTTTGAACCGGTCACCATGGGATATGAGTCGAGATCGCTATGTGTTTATCTTGTGAATTGTGTATCTTTGTAGCAAAGTGTGGTATGAATCGGTGGATGTATGTATGTGGAGAATGGGGAATGTGTAGAGAAAGATGATAATGAAGTGATTTTATACATTATTGATTGAAAGCATGATAAGTTGTTTTACGATATAGCATTATATAAATATGGAAATAAAGTTTGTTTGGTTTGAGTTATACATAGAGTTATGTATATATATATATATATATATATATATATATATATATATATATATATATATATATATATATATATATATATGTTGTTGGTAGTGTTGTACGAGTTTATATAGCTGAAAGTTTGAGTAAGATCATGAATAATTGGTGGAAAAAGATGAATAATTGTTGCATGATAATACGATTTATGATTAAGCAGGTTATATAATGGAAGTTATTTTATAATGTTGTTATGCTAGTAACATGTGAATAGGGGACTTGATGTTATATATTTGTGATTTTGTTTACGTAAAGTTATAGGATAAAAACATGTAGGTAATACATGATTGATAAGTTGAATGTTATATGAGCATGATAGATGTTATTGTTTGGCTTTTTGTAAGCAGTAACATGTGGTTAGGGATAGTGGTTTTACAAGCATCGAGTCGCTTTTGTTCACCTCATTGATGTTTAAGTTGTTTGAAAGAGAAAAATTAAATAGTTATGTCATCTGATTACAGCAAAGTTGTCTTTAAACTATTATAACTTTAGATATATATATGATTTTGATGTGATTCCAATTGGAGGTGATAGCTTGTTCTTTTAAGATTCTACCGATAGGTCACATGCCCAAAACGACCAAGAAACGAGTGAGTTATGACCGTTTTACGAAAATTGGACAGTGCTGAGAAATGCGTAGGGTACTCGATCGAGTGGCCCTCACTCGATCGAGTGGCCCTCACTCGATCGAGTGCACCTCTTGTTACTCGATCGAGTACCCCTTACTCGATCGAGTACCCCTGGTAATTTGTCTTACGTGCTTCTGACCTTCACCTACTCGATCGAGTGGCCAGTACTCGATCTAGTGACCCCTGTTTTGGGTCATATGCTCATCTTTTGACTTCGTTGCATATCATGTTTAATTCAAAGGTATTATTTTTGTTCTTTATGCATTGTTTTACATGAATGTTGGTCTTGATGCGTAAGTTACCTAATATTAAGGTGTGGTGAGTGGCACCTTATGGTAGGTATGAGTTTGGTGGGAGGACATGAGCTATATGTGGTGGTGATAGGTTGTTGAAAAAGAAAAGGAAGATTGGCATGGCTTATTGAGGCATGGAGAATGTGTTGTGAGATGAGATGAGTGATATGATTGGTGTTGAGTAATATAAAAGTAAGGGAATGTGGGCAAGGGATGGTATGAGTCTAGGGAACGTGAGAATGAAAAGATTGAAAGCAAGGATGTGGATAGTAGCAACTTGAGATGTGTAAGGAATTATGGAGAGAGATGGTTAGATTGTGTTGGTTAAGAATGTATGTAATGAAAGATCGTTGTTGAGGGATGGAGAAGAGTGGTATATAGTGAACTTAGTGGAGACATGTCGCGACGTGGATTTGCAGATAGTAAATGAGTTTGGGAATTTGTAGTATCAAAAGGTGAAACTAATGTGTGATTTCCTTGGGCAAGTAACGGTATGAAATGAGTTTTTGGATTCTAAAAAAAAAGGGTGATTGGTGATAAGTGTGAGTGATAGCATGAGATGGTCTAGACTGATTGGTGATAAGTGTGAGTGATAGCATGATAACATCGAGAAGATCCATGGTAAGAAAGAGGGAGATGATATTAATATGAAATAATGGGATTTGAGCTTTGGAGCAATGAGAAGGTAACCGGAGCATTAAAGAGTTAGGTAGAAGTAATAAGGAGTTGAGCTATTAATTGGTGTTGTTGAATGTAAAGAGAAAAGAGGGATAAAAGTAAGCCGAGAAAAATGTTGACCGGAGTTATGTGATATAAAAGTAAGGAATCGTCGAGATTTATGATACTATCATGAGGATGTTAGTTAATGGTTATATAGGAGTTTCTGAACAGCATGATTAGTCATGAGTTTCGAGGAATTAAGGGAGTAAGAAGTTGGTAGAGTATCTGCATGATATGAGATTTTGGTGGAGAATTAGATGACGATACAATTAAGGATGAAATTGGAAATAGTGTTGGGGTAAATTTGGTTGATGGGTTTGATGTTCGTTATTTAGGATGATAACCAAAGATAGGAAAGAAACCGTGATGTTTAGAGATGAGTGTAAGAGGTTTGATGTACGAACGGTGGTAGTGTGGAGGTGTTGTCACTAGTGGTTAAGGGTTATGATAAATAGGAAAGATGGCCAATCTAAAGAGGTTGATTTTGTAGAGACCGGATTGATATGTATGGTTGTGAGGAAGTATAAGACGTAGTCTTAGGAGGCGGTTTCTGGTAGTAAGTGTTAGCTGTATGGTTATGTATGGCAGAAGATGCTGGTTATGTGAATGGAAGAATGTGTTATGAGGGGCATACGAGTTAAGCTCAAGCGAGAGGTAACCTTTATCAGGTGGTAACTTACGTGATCAGGACTGACTAGTTGGATGTGATTACGGGTCTATGATGTGTATAAATGTTTGTGTGAGGTTCGGACCTCACAAGAAGTGGTATGGTGTGATTATTATAAAGTTATTATTTGAATGTTCTGTAATGCATGTTGGGTACGCTAATCTAATTGAATGATATTCAAAAAGGTAATAATTTGATTGATCCGGCATGGCTAGTTATAATTTTATGTGTATTGATAACACATGTTTATTCCGTGAAATGGTAAGGATGATGTTCATGAGGTTCTTATCTGTTTATTCTGTATAATATGTTGCGTTGTGAACTAGTAAAGCGGTTTTGAGTAAGTTTCTTGTACGGGAAGTTGTCAGGAGTCAGTGTGTATGAGAATAGTGTAAGTTGTGATGTCTATCGATGTGGTTGTTGAGCCTCGGACGGTGATCCGGGCAGGGTACTTCGTGTGGTGATGCGAGTGTTTTCGCGCTGCGGTGCGGCTGTTGGTGGTGGTGTTGCGATGCCGTCACCGGTTGTGGTGGAGTAGGCGGGATGATTATGATTCGAGTTTCGAAAGTACATACCAGTCATACATAGATTGTTGTTTTGTTTGATGTTGCTCCCTATGAGTTTCAGTTTGTACAGATAGACAATTGTTTTGTTTATTGATGTTTCTTACCAGTTGAAGTTTGGGAATGAGTGTAGATTATGATATGAAAGATAGTTGTATCTGTTTTCGTTGTTGTCATGGCATAGTGGTATTCTGTGGAGGGGGCACAGTTGTGAGAAGTTGTTATAGTACATTTGATCTTGTTGTAGATGAGGCATTGGTGCCCATAGTCATGGCAAGTCATTTGTGGAACATGTGTTGTACTGATCTGGACGATAAAGGTGGTTCGTAATCAGATTTTGGGACAGTGAGTGTAGGGCATTGGGAATTAGTGTCATGTTAAGTTATGGATGAGTTTTGCGGTAACGAAAGAAAAGAACTTAAGGATCTAGTGTGAGTGTATGTAATAATTGTGGATCGTGAGTTATGAGTATGGAGATAGGTGCATGTATAGAAGATTATGTCACTTTGGCGGTAATAGGGAACAGTTGAAATTTTGGTTAAGCTAAAGATTTTGTGGTATAGATTAGGTGGTGTGCCGAGTGAATTGAGGTATGAAAACTGTTTATCTAAGAGAGCCTTGGATATAGGAATGACGAGTGTTTAGATTATAGGCAGTTATCTTTGACTTGTGCTGCTGATGAGGGTAATGAGAAGATATAGCTAAGGATTTAGTAATAGTGAGTTACGAGGACGTAACATTTGTCTTAAAAGGAGTAGGATGCGATAAAAGAGAGTTTCATGGTTGTGTATGTTGTAGTATAATTGGAATTAGAGTGTTGGTGTAGCATAAAGGATGGATCTTTGTTGTGGTTGATATTATTAAAAAGGCCATGGCCGTGCTTGTAGTAGTGTGATGCTTAGGAGTGTGAGAATATTTCGATAGTGTTGACAGTTGGAGGACGAGGTTATGAGTGTGAGTAAACTTCGAGGACGAAGTTCCTTTTAAGGGTGGTAGAATGCAACATTCCGTTTGATGTTTATGAATGTCTTGATATTGGATTTTCTAGTGGATAATATGTTAGTGAAACGGACCTAGCGGCGTTTGTGGATGGTAGTTGCTAGTGTATAGAGTTAGTGTCGAGAGAGGCTATAATGTGGTGGATACGATATCGTGAGCCATGTTGTGGAGGTAGGAATAGTTGGTGGAGTTCGTGTTACGAGTTCATGTTTGGTAGGTTGGAGTTTTGTTTTAAGTTCTTAGTTGCGTTGTTGTGTCTTGATCGAGTTAGTATGTTTGTTTTGAGTATGGGTTGAACTTCGGGGACGAAGTTCTTTTTAAGGAGGGAAGACTGTAATACTACGGTTTTATGAGTCTCTGGGTGCTCTATCGAGTAGGCCTTACTCTGTCGCGTAAGGACGTTTTGAGTTACGAAATAGTATTCTGTCTGTAGGGTACTCGATCGAGTAGCCTTGGTACTCGATCGAGTAAGTGGCACTCGATCGAGTACGTTAGTTACTCGATCAAGTAGGTCGGTTAACGGGCATTATTTTGACGGGTTTTGTTAATAATACGGATTAGTATATAATTCATACCGTCATCTTTGTTAAACACTTTTACAAACCTAATAATCTTAAAAAGGAGATTGAGACTACGTTATTCGCATCATCCGTGTTATTGGCAAATCCCGGAGCTTGAGAGGTCGGATTTCATCATTCTTTGTGTCCTTGTGATCCTTGCGTCGAGGGTAAGATCTACATACCAATTTTATAGCGTTTAATGAACTTTGTTTAAACCCTAATTTGGGGGATTGGGGGTTTTGATGGTTAATTGTGATTGTTAGTAATTATATGATCATGTGAATAGGAGGAGGATTCGTAGAAGAGCGTTTTTGAGACAATTTGTTAGATCGTCTCTTCGCTTGTGATTGCATTTCAGGTAGGGTTTTCCCTACTCAGTATTAGTTACATGATGTGTGTGGTGAATTGTGTTGTAGTTAGTATTGTTGATTGTTTCAGACGGTTGTTGAGTTGTATTGTGATTGTTGATTATCTGTCTGTGTTCTTCGGGGCGTGTCCCTGGCTGAGTGGAGTCACTTTCGGGAGTGGCTTCACGCCCATGATTTGCCTTCTGTGGAACCCGCCACATAAGGGATGTGCACATTAATGGACGTGGGTTTATCGCTCGATGGAGATGAGCGGGGATTTGGTGGGTACGGCTGCGGTCCCCCACTGGCGGTGTGGAGTATCTGTTGCGATGGGTATTCTGGCAGGGCTACACACTTTAGTGTGTAGTCAGTTATGTGGAGATTGTTCATGGAGACCGGGGTTTGATGTGACGATTGTGCTGTTTGGTAATTGTTGTATTGTATCTTGCTTTGTGTAATTAGTACTGACCCCGTTTAAATGTTTTTAAAAACTGTGGTGATCCATTTGGGGTGGTGAGCTGTTATTGAGCAAGTATGATTGATGCGCATGGGATAGCTGGGTTGAGTCGTCACGAGCTGCTTTAGAGGTCTTCCGTTGTGTCGAACATTGTTCTTAGCTAATTGGTTTAACTTTTGAGGACCTTTGTATTTTCTTTTATCAGTTTCGGTTTTGGTTGTATCGCTTTAAACTTTATTGTTATTAGAGTACGTTTCGTTATTGTCTATTTGATTATCATTGCCTCGGGTAACCGAGATAGTAGCATTCTCATGCCTTAAGTGGTCCTGGTAAGGTACTTTTGAGTATGGGGGTGTTACAAAGTGGTATCAGAGTGACGATCTTGAAACCTGTAACCAATGAACTCAATGAACATAGGGAGTCAAACTAAAATAAACCCGGGGTAGAAGTTGTAGGAGCTAATGCAAAGACTTGGAAGACGTCCTAAAGTCGCGAACTCGCCCTACAATTTTGTGCTAGTCACCATGGGATATGAGTCGGGATCGCTATGTGTTTATCTTGTGAATTGTGTATCTTTGTAGCAAAGTGTGGTATGAATCGGTGGATGTATGTATGTGGCGAATGGGGAATGTGTAGAGAAAGATGATAATGAAGTGATTTTATACATTATTGATTGAAAGCATGATAAGTTGTTTTACGATATGGCATTATAGAAATATGGAAATAAAGTTTGTTTGGTTTGAGTTATACATAAAGTTATGTATATATATATATATGTTATTGGTAGTGTTGTACGAGTTTATATAGCTGAAAGTTTGAGTAAGATCATGAATAATTGGTGGAAAAAGATGAATAATTGTTGCATGATAATATGATTTATGATTAAGCAGGTTATATAATGGAAGTTATTTTATAATGTTGTTATGCTAGTAACATGTGAATAGGGGACTTGATGTTATATATTTGTGATTTTGTTTACGTAAAGTTATTGAATAAAAACATGTAGGTAATACATGATTGATAAGTTGAATGTTATATGAGCATGATAGATGTTATTGTTTGGCTTTTTGTAATCAGTAACATGTGGTTAGGGATAGTGGTTTTACAAGCATCGAGTCGCTTTTGTTCACCTCATTGATGTTTAAGTTGTTTGAAAGAGAAAAATCAAATAGGTATGTCGTCTGATTACAGCAAAGTTGTCTTTAAATTGTTATAACTTTAGATGTATATATGATTTTGATGTGATTCCAATTGGAGGTGATAGCTTGTTCTTTTACGATTCTAAAGATAGGTCACACGCCCAAAACGACCAAGAAACGAGTGAGTTATGACCGTTTTAGGAAAATTGGACAGTGCTGAGAAATGCGTAGGGTACTCGATCGAGTGGCCCTCACTCGATCGAGTGCACCTCTTGTTACTCGATCGAGTACCCCTTACTCGATCGAGTAGCCCTGGTAATTTATCTTACGTGCTTCTGACCTTCACCTACTCGATCGAGTAAGTCCCTTACTCGATCGAGTGGCCAGTACTCGATCTAGTCACCCCTGTTTTGGGTCATATGCTCATCTTTTGACTTCGTTGCATATCATGTTTAATTCAAAGGTGTTATTTTGCTTCTTTATGCATTGTTTTACATGAATGTTGGTCTTAATGCGTAAGTTACCCAATCTTATGGTGTGGTGAGTGGCACCTTATGGTGGGTATGAGTTTAGTGGGAGGACATGAGCTATATGTGGTGGTAATGGGTAGTTGAAAAAGAAAAGGAAGATTGGTATGGCTTATTGAGGCATGGAGCATGTGTTGTGAGATGAGATGAGTGATATTATTGGGTGTTGAGTAATATAAAAGTAAGGGAATGTGGGCAAGGGATGGTATGAGTCTAAGGAACGTGAGAATGAAAAGATTGAAAGCAAGGATGTGGATAGTAGCAACTTGAGATGTGTAAGGAATTATGGAGAGAGATGGTTAGATTGTGTTGGTTAAGAATGTATGTAATGAAAGATCGTTGTTGAGGGATGGAGAAGAGTGGTATATAGTGAACTTAGTGGAGACATGTCGCGACGTGGATTTGCAGATAGTAAGTGAGTTTGGGAATTTGTAGTATCAAAAGGTGAAACTAATGTGTGATTTCCTTGGGCAAGTAACGGTATGAAATGAGTTTTTGGATTCTAAAAAAAAGGGGTGATTGGTGATAAGTGTGAGTGATAGCATGAGATGGTCTGGACTGATTGGTGATAAGTGTGAGTGATAGCATGATAAGAGAAGATCCATGGTAAGAAAGAGGAAGATGATATTAATATGAAATAATGGGATTTGAGCTTTGGAGCAATGAGAAGGTAACCGGAGCACTAAAGAGTTAGGTAGAAGTAATAAGGAGTTGAGCTATTAATTGGTGTTGTTGAATGAAAAGAGAAAAGAGGGATAAAAGTAAGCCGAGAAAAATGTTGACCGGAGTTATGTGATATAAAAGTAAGGAATCGTCGAGATTTATGATACTATCATGAGGATGTTAGTTAATGGTTATATAGGAGTTTCTGAACAGCATGATTAGTCATGAGTTTCGAGGAATTAAGGGAGTAAGAAGTTGGTAGAGTATCTGCATGATATGAGATTTTGGTGGAGAATTAGATGACGATACAATTAAGGATGAAATTGGAAATAGTGTTGGGGTAAATTTGGTTGATGGGTTTGATGTTCGGTATTTGGGATGATAACCAAAGATAGGAAAGAAACCGTGATGTTTAGAGATGAGTGTAAGAGGTTTGATGTACGAACGGTGGTAGTGTGGAGGTGTTGTCACTAGTGGTTAAGGGTTTTGATAAATAGGAAAGATGGCCAATCTAAAGAGGTTGATTTTGTAGAGACCGGATTGATATGTATGGTTGTGAGGAAGTATAAGACGTAGTCTTAGGAGGCGGTTTCTGGTAGTGAGTGTTAGCTGTATGGTTATGTATGGCAGAAGGTGCTGGTTATGTGAATGGAAGAATGTGTTATGAGGGGCATACGAGTTAAGCTCAAGCGAGAGGTAACCTTTATCAGGTGGTAACTTACGTGATCAGGACTGACTAGTTGGATGTGATTATGGGTGTATGATGTGTATAAATGTTTGTGTGAGGTTCGGACCTCACAAGAAGTGGTATGGTGTGATTATTATAAAGTTATTATTTGAATGTTCTGTAATGCATGTTGGGTACGCTAATCTAATTGAATGATATTCAAAAAGGTAATAATTTGATTGATCCGGCATGGCTAGTTATAATTTTATGTGTATTGATAACACATGTTTATTCCGTGAAATGGTAAGGATGATGTTCATGAGGTTCTTATCTGTTTATTCTGTATAATATGTTGCGTTGTGAACTAGTAAAGCGGTTTTGAGTAAGTTTCTTGTACGGGAAGTTGTCAGGAGTCAGTGTGTATGAGAATAGTGTAAGTTGTGATGTCTATCGATGTGGTTGTTGAGCCTCGGACGGTGATCCGGGCAGGGTACTTCGTGTGGTGATGCGAGTGTTTTCGCGCTGCGGTGTGGCTGTTGGTGGCGGTGTTGCGATGCCGTCACCAGTTGTGGTGGAGTAGGCGGGATGATTATGATTCGAGTTTCGAAAGTACATACCAGTCATACATAGATTGTTGTTTTGTTTGATGTTGCTCCCTGTGAGTTTCAGTTTGTAGAGATAGACAATTGTTTTGTTTATTGATGTTTCTTACCAGTTTAAGTTTGGGAATGAGGGTAGAGTATGATATGAAAGATAGTTGTATCTGTTTTCGTTGTTGTCATGGTATAGTGGTATTCTGTGGAGGGGACACAGTTGTGAGAAGTTGTTATAGTACATTTGATCTTGTTGTAGATGAGGCATTGGTGCCCATAGTCATGGCAAGTGATTTGTGGAACATGTGTTGTACTGATCTGGACGCTGAAGGTGGTTCGTAATCAGATTTTTGGACAGTGAGTGTAGGGCATTGGGAATTAGTGTCATGTTAAGTTATGGATGAGTTTTGCGGTAACGAAAGAAAAGAACTTAAGGATCTAGTGTGAGTGTATGTAATAATTGTGGATCATGAGTTATGAGTATGGAGATAGGTGCATGTATAGAGGATTATGTCACTTTGGCGGTAATAGGGAACAGTTGAAATTTTGGTTATGCTAAAGATTTTGTGGTATGGGTTAGGTGGTGTGCCGAGTGAATTGAGGTATGAGAACTGTTTATCTAAGAGAGCCTTGGATATAGGAATGACGAGTGTTTAGATTATAGGCAGTTATCTTTGACTTGTGCTGGTGATGAGGATAATGAGAAGATATAGCTAAGGATTTAGTAATAGTGAGTTACGAGGATGTAACATTTGTCTTAAGAGGAGTAGGATGCGATAAAAGAGAGTTTCATGGTTGTGCATGTTGTAGTATAATTGGAAGTAGAGTGTTGGTGTAGCATAAAGGATGGATCTTTGTTGTGGTTGATATTATTAAAAAGGCCATGGCCGTGCTTGTAGTAGTGTGATGCTTAGGAGTGTGAGAATATTTCGATAGTGTTGACAGTTGGAGGACGAAGTTCCTTTTAAGGGTGGTAGAATGTAACATTCCGTTTGATGTTTATGAATGTCTTGATATTGGATTTTCTAGTGGATAATATGTTAGTGAAACGGAGCTAGCGGCGTTTGTGGATGGTAGTTGCTAGTGTATGGAGTTAGTGTCGAGAGAGGCTATAATGTGGTGGATACGATATCGTGAGCCATGTTGTGGAGGTAGGAATAGTTGGTGGAGTTCGTGTTACGAGTTCATGTTTGGTAGGTTGGAGTTTTGTTTTGAGTTCTTAGTTGCGTTGTTGTCTATTGATCGAGTTAGTATGTTTGTTTTGAGTATGGGTTGAACTTCGGGGACGAAGTTCTTTTTAAGGAGGGAAGACTGTAATACTACGGTTTTATGAGTCTCTGGGTGCTCTATCGAGTAGGCCTTACTCTGTCGAGTAAGGGCGTTTTGAGTTACGAAACAGTATTCTGTCTGTAGGGTACTCGATCGAGTAGCCTTGGTACTCGATCGAGTAAGTGGCATCCGATCGAGTACGTTAGTTACTCGATCGAGTAGGTCGGTTAACGGGCATTATTTTGACGGGTTTTGTTAATAACACGGGTTAGTATATAAATCATACCGTCATCTTTGTTAAACACTTTTACAAACCTAATAATCTTAAAAAGGAGATTGAGACTACGTTATTCGCATCATCCGTGTTATTGGCAAATCCCGGAGCTTGAGAGGTCGGATTTCATCATTCTTTGTGTCCTTGTGATCCTTGCGTCGAGGGTAAGATCTACATACCAATTTTATAGTGTTTAATGAACTTTGTTTAAACCCTAATTTGGGGGATTGGGGGTTTTGATGGTTAATTGTGATTGTTAGTAATTATATGATTATGTGAATAGGAGGAGGATTCGTAGAAGAGCGTTTTTTAGACAGCTGTTAGATCGTCTACTGCTTGTGATTGCATTTCAGGTAGGGTTTTCCCTACTCAGTATTAGTTACATGATGTGTGTGGTGAATTGTGTTGTAGTTAGTATTGTTGATTGTTTCAGACGGTTGTTGAGTTGTATTGTGATTGCTGATTATCTGTTTGTGTTCTTCGGGGCGTGTCCCTGGCTGAGTGGAGTCACTTGCGGGAGTGGCTTCACGCCCATGATTCGCCTTCTGTGGAACCCGCCACAGAAGGAATGTGCACATTAATGGACGTGGGTTTATCGCTCGATGGAGATGAGCGGGGATTTGGTGGGTACGGCTGCGGTTCCCCACTGGCGGTGTGGAGTATCTGTTGCGATGGGTACTCTGGCAGGGCTACACACTTTAGTGTGTAGTCAGTTACGTGGAGATTGTTCATGGAGACCGGGGTTTGATGTGACGATTGTGCTATTTGGTAATTGTTGTATTGTATCTTGCTTTGTGTAATTAGTACTGACCCCGTTTAAATGTTTTTAAAAACTGTGGTGATCCATTTGGGGGTGGTGAGCAGTTATTGAGCAAGTATGATTGATGCGCATGGGATAGCTGGGTTGAGTCGTCACGAGCTGCTTTAGAGGTCTTCCGTTGTGTTGAACATTGTTCTTAGCTAGTTGGTTTAACTTTTGAGGACCTTTGTATTTTCTTTTATCAGTTTCGGTTTTGGTTGTATCGCTTTAAACTTTATTGTTATTAAAGTACATTTCGTTATTGTCTATTTGATTATCATTGCCTCGGGTAACCGAGATAGTAGCATTCTCATGCCTTAAGTGGTCCTGGTAAGGTACTTTTGAGTATGGGGGTGTTACACTTATCTCTATTGTTTCTCAAACAATAAACAATTTTAATAAAGCATTTTTATTACTAAAATAAATCTTATTTAATCCCATTACAATAAGATATGAATATTCTCTCTCACAAATGAATTGTTCAATTTTAAGGAATTGATTAACTTGTATCGTCATACAATTAATCAACTTTACAGATA